>NW_026731742.1:5000-202500 GCF_028476545.2 Physella acuta | reverse complement strand
CAGGGCCTGGCCGGGACGGCTAGTAGATATATAAAGCTCAATTCTGTATGTAAAAATAAATATATTTGTCGTTGACGTACTTCAATGGATTAAAGTGTTAGACTATTATCGTGCGCATTTGTCTAAATTTATGAGTTAAAAAATTATTATTGAAAGTGTTGGGAAATAATTTTCATTTTTCAAACTGATAATAATAATTTTCGGCATGTTCATTAAACAAAAGTTTTTAAAAAATATAATCTTTTACAAAAATTCTAATTATGTCTTTATTTAGTCCTATAGCACTTACTTCCCTTTGATAAATTAGGAAAACACAATTACTTCCCTTTATAAAACCATTGCATTAGTGGAAAAGAATTTACTTTTTATTACTTTGTTTTGGTGTTGGGAAAAAAAATAATTACATAATTAGCGGGGATTGATCAAGTGCAAATGTTGTAGGTATTTTACGGATAAGCTTGGAGTATTATAATTGTTCATTAAATTGAAACAGGCGCGTTCGTTTAAGTGAGTGCAAAAGACTATGAATAAGTTGGGGTACTATAGTCGTTCATTAAGCTAAAACAGGTGATTCCGCCCCGGGCGTTTATGTTCGCGTTAGTGTTTTTTTTTTGGGTTTAGGTGGGTTTGCGTTAGTGGTTGCGTTTTGATTTGGTTCGTTTTTGTTCTTTCTTTTTTTCGTTTTTGTTTGTGTTTTTTCTTTAGGTTTGTATTTGTGTTTTTGGTTGGTTTTGCGTTTGGATTTGGTTTGTTTTCGTTTGCTTTTTCGTTGTTTTTTTGTGTTGGTATTGGTGTTTGTGGTTGTGGTTGGGTTTGTTGTTAGGTTTTTGTTTTCGTTTGCTTTTTTGTTTGTTTTTTCTTTGTGTTTGTATTGGTGTTTGTGGTTGTGGTTGGGTTTGTTGTTAGGTTTTTGTTTTCGTTTGTATTTGTAATTGTGTTAGCGTTATGTTTGCGTTTTGTTGTTTTGGTTTTGGTTGGTTGTGGTTTGGGTGGGCAATGCCGGGTTTATGATGATTACTAAACACACAGGTAATGGTCTTTAACAGAAAGGTTTTTCACAGACACATACAAGCTTAAGCCTTAGTCCTTAGCACACCTGTCTTAGCTTATAATCTATGACGTGACAATGCTAGCTTTCTCTTACTACCGCTAAGTTCTGGATATTTTTTGGTTAACCCTTTCATATATATCTATTAACCCTTTTATCTATATCTGTGAACCCTTTTATCTATATCTGTAAACCCTTTTATCTATATCCGTGAACCCTTTTATCTATATCCGTGAACCCTTTTATCTATATCTGTAAACCCTTTTATCTATATCAGTGAACCCTTTTATCTATATCCGTGAACCCTTTTATCTATATCCGTGAACCCTTTTATCTATATCCGTGAACCCTTTTGTCTATACTGTAAACCCTTTTATCTATATCTGTAAACCTTTTTATCTATATCTGTAAACCCTTTTATCTATATCCGTGAACCCTTTTGTCTATACTGTAAACCCTTTTATCTATATCTGTAAACCTTTTTATCTATATCCATGAACCCTTTTATCTATATCTGTAAACCTTTTATCTATATCTGTAAACCCTTTTCTCTATATCTGTAAACCCTTTTATCTATATCTGTAAAGCCTTTTATCTATATCTGTAAACCCTTTTCTCTATATCTGTAAACCCTTTTATCCATATACATGAACCCTTTTATCTATATCTGTAAACCCTTTTATCTATATCTGTAAACCCTTTTATCTATATCCGTGAACCCTTTTATCTATATCTGTAAACCCTTTTATCTATATCTGTAAACCCTTTTATCTATATCTGTAAACCCTTTTATCTATATCCGTGAACCCTTTTATCTATATCTGTAAACCCTTTTATCTATATCTGTAAACCCTTTTATCTATATCCGTGAACCCTTTTATCTATATCTGTAAACCCTTTTATCTATATCTGTAAACCCTTTTATCTATATCTGTAAACCCTTTTATCTATATCCGTGAACCCTTTTCTCTATATCTGTAAACCCTTTTATCTATATCCGTGAACCCTTTTATCTATATCTGTAAACCCTTTTATCTATATCCGTAAACCCTTTTATCTATATCCGTAAACCCTTTTATCTATATCTGTAAACCCTTTTATCTATATCTGTAAACCCTTTTATCTATATATGTAAACCCTTTTCTCTATATCTGTAAACTCTTTTATCTATATATGTAAACCCTTTTATCTATATCTGTAAACCCTTTTATCTATATCCATGAACCTTTTTATGGCATAGCATGCCATACATGCAGGGGCATTTTCATGGCAAGGTTGGGGAGGGGTGCGGGTTGTTGCTGTGGGGAGGGGTGTGTGCTATTGTGTGTGGAGGGGTGTGTGCTATAGTGTGTGGAGGGGTGTGTGCTATAGTGTGTGGAGGGGTGTGTGCTATAGTGTGTGGAGGGGTGTGTGCTATAGTGTGTGGAGGGGTGTGTGCTATAGTGTGTGGAGGGGTGTGTGCTATTGTGTGTGGAGGGGTGTGTGCTATAGTGTGTGGAGGGGTGTGTGCTATAATGTGTGGAGGGGTGTGTGCTATAGTGTGTGGAGGGGTGTGTGCTATAGTGTGTGGAGGGGTGTGTGCTATAGTGTGTGGAGGGGTGTGTGCTATTGTGTGTGGAGGGGTGTGTGCTATAGTGTGTGGAGGGGTGTGTGCTATAATGTGTGGAGGGGTGTGTGCTATAGTGTGTGGAGGGGTGTGTGCTATAGTGTGTGGAGGGGTGTGTGCTATAGTGTGTGGTGGGGTGTGTGCTATTGTGTGGAGGGGTGTGTGCTATTGTGTGTGGAGGGGTGTGTGCTATAGTGTGTGGAGGGTTTGAAAACACCTAGCAGCTAAAAATCTGGCCTGAAATACCGACTTAGTTTAGCCAGATCTGGAGATCAAGTTGCCTTGATATCTGCAGCCATTATCACTTTCATTATCAATGACATATGTCATCTAATGTCACTAATCTCAGTTGTGTCGCAACTGTCAGTTACAGCGTTACACTACACGAGTTCTAACTACACCCCCCTCTCATCTCGGTAGCTACACATGTTGTGAACAGGGCCTAGCTTCCCCCCCCCCCCCCCCTTGAGATGCATGTCTTTAGTTTTAATAAGTGCTTGTAAAAATAAGAAAAAACAAGCGGTGAATTAGGACTGCAGCTAACTGCGCAGGTCGCGGGTTTGTATGAAGGGAATGAAGGGAATGAATGGCGGGACAAAGGCTGGGTTATCGTCCCTGTCAGATATCAGCCGGCGTCACATTCTCTCGGCTGTTTCAAGTGGGGTTTTCTCTCGGCTGTTTCAAGTGGGGTTTTCTCTCGGCTGTTTCAAGTGGGCTTTTCTCTCGGCTGTTTGAAGTGGGCTTTTCTCTCGGCTGTTTGAAGTGGGGGTTTCTCTCGGCTGTTTCAAGTGGGGTTTTCTCTCGGCTGTTTCAAGTGGGCTTTTCTCTCGGCTGTTTCAAGTGGGGTTTTCTCTCGGCTGTTGAACTCACCCAGTGATGAGGTTAAACTCACCCAGTGATGAGGTTGAACTCATCCAGTGGTGAGGTTGAACTCATCCAGTGGTGAGGTTGAACTCATCCAGTGGTGAGGTTGAACTCACCCAGTGGTGAGGTTGAACTCACCCAGTGGTGAGGTTGAACTCATCCAGCAGACGAGGGCTTTACGTCTATGTCTATTGCGGAGTCGAATATTTTATCTGCTCAATTAATGTCGCTAGAATCATTAAAGGGGTGGCACTAATTGATGACGAAACTGTCTGGATTTTCTGCTTTCTTAGGCCAAAAATTTACGTTTAGTCTTGTAAGATTGTACTATGCAGGATCTTATGTTTGACCAATCTCTGTCTATGTTGGACCAATCTCTGTCTATGTTTGATCAATCTCTGTCTATATTTGACCAATGTCTGTCTATGTTTGACCAATCTCTTTTCGTGTTTGACCAATCTCTGTCTATGTTTGACCAATCTCTGTCTATGTTTGACCTATCTCTGTCTATGTTTGACCAATCTCTGTCTATGTTTGACCTATCTCTGTCTATGTTTGACCAATCTCTGTCTATGGTTGACCAATTTCTGTCTATGTTTGACCAATCTCTGTCTATGTTAGACCAATCTCTATCTATGTTTGACCTATATCTGTCTATGTTTGACCAATCTCTGTTTATGTTTGACCTATCTCTGTCTATGTTTGACCAATCTCTGTCTATGTTTGACCAATCTCTGTCTATGTTTGACCTATCTCTGTCTATGTTTGACCAGTCTCTGTCTATGTTTGACCAATCTCTGTCTATGTTTGACCAATCTCTGTCTATGTTTGACCAATCTCTGTCTATGTTTGACCAATCTCTGTCTATGTTTGACCAATCTCTGTCTATGTTTGACCAATCTCTGTCTATGTTTGACCAATCTCTGTCTATGTTTGACCTATCTCTGTCTATGTTTGACCTATCTCTGTCTATGTTTGACCTATCTCTGTCTATGTTTGATCAATCTATGTCTGGCAACTGAAATGATGATAGAGACATAACATCGTATTTTGTAATGTTGTATTAGTATGACGTCACACCTAGTGATGTGATACTGACATGACTTCATATCTAAGTCATTCACGATCTATTATTCTATAGCCCTGGTCCTGCTTTTAAAGATACAACAAAAACAAAGCTAGTAAAATGGAAGTAGGGTCTAATTAGTGTCTAATTAGTTTTGTGTTTATAAACTGTCATTTTAAAAAACTTATATCTTATATATTTAATAACTATTTGAAAACTGTAGTTCTTTTTACAAGCTTTTATTTAACTCACTTCCTCGTCAGTCGTCAGTCGTCAGTCTAGACGGAAACGCAGGAGTGAAAATTCGGACAGTTCTACTTGACCGATACGATTCAGGGGCGGAACTACAGTGCCGCCAGACCCCGCTTTGCGGGGGGGCCCACACCATTTAGGGGCCCATGGCCGACCATAATACATTTTTATAGTTAAAAAAATTAATTTTCTTGCATTCTTGACTTGAAATAAAAGCTTTTGTAAATAACAAACAGATCTACTACAGTAATGATGTTATACAGTAGCTAACATATGCTGTTGTGTAAAAAAATATATGCCTGATCTGTAGTGTGAAATATAGGCAAACGTTCAAAACACTTCCAAGACTTATTTCCCTTTTTTTTTAAATAGTTAAATAGGGGTGTATAAGCTCCTTTTGATATATTTGTACTAAACAAATTAAAAAGCAATTACTTTTCTTAATTATTACTTGTAAAAAAACATACTAAAGAATGACATAGCATAAAACGGAAACATATTTAAAACGAAAAATATAAATTAAAAAAAACATGAAAATAAACATAACACGAGAAACCATTACACATACAAAGCTTTAAAGCTTTATATTCTTTTGACTGGCTTGACTGTTGAGGATAGTCAAACATATTAAATAAGCTAAAAAAAACTAAAAAAAATAATTCAAAACAGACTAATGCAGGGGTCGGCAACCTGCGGCTCGCGAGCCGCATGCGGCTCTTTTGATATCAAGATGCGGCTCTCCAGCTCCTTGCGCAAATACTAATATTCTTAGTAAAAAAAAAATATTTAAAATAAAAATATGTTAGTGGCTCTTTAAAATCAGGGAAATTTTGACAATTGTAACTTTTGGCTCTTCTGCTTCAAAAGGTTGCCGACCCCTGGACTAATGCACTCACACACATGACATGTAGGCCTAATTTGTCTAAATTTAAAAAAAATTATTTTTCTCAAAACCCAATCAGGCCAGAAATGAGTATCCAATGTTTGTATTCTGTGTTTATATATATATATATATATATATATATATATATATATATATATATATATATATATATATATATATATATGGGGGGCCCAGAAAATTTATTTGCGGGGTGGCCCTCCTTTTCTAGTTCCGCCACTGATACGATTCACATTTGACACGTGGGTCAAGACATGAAGACAATGCAATCTGAAACTAAATTTGACTTAATTGGATGCCTAATTAATTTTTTATGAGTTAATTAAAATTTGGACCGAATTAGTAGGCATGTCTAGCCAACCACACCACACGCGTCATCACCTTCAATAGCTGCGCCATCACGTAATGGCTGCGTTCAAAAACCATTGCGCGCCTACTGAACGTGATGTTCAGTAGGCGCGCAATGGTTTTTAGTCATGTAACTCTATTTTAAATAAAACATGTAAAGTACTGAAAAAAAAATTCATAAAAAACGTTTTAATAACAAGCTTTTATGTAATGATGCACTAAAAAGTAGAAAATAAATTATAGACTACTATTTAAATAACTATAAAGAAAAGCGTGGGTGTCTTCCTTAACATTAGTAAAGGTATCCAATAGATACTAAAGTGACCCACGCTTTTCTTTATAGTTATTTAAATAGTAGTCTATAATTTATTTTCTACTTTTTAGTGCATCATTACATAAAAGCTTGTTATTAAAACGTTTTTTATGAATTTTTTTTTACAAGCTTTTATTTAACTCACTTCCTCTGTCTGTCTGTCTAGACGGAAACGCAGGAGTGAAAATTCGGACAGTTCTACTTGACCGATACGATTCAAAGTTAGCACGTGGGTCAAGACATGAAGACAATGCAATCTGAAACTAAATTTGACTTAATTGGATGACTAATTAATTTTTTATGAATTAATTAAAATTTGGACCGAATTAGTAGGCATGTCTAGCCAACCACACCACACGCGTCATCACCTTCAATAGCTGCGCCATCACGTAATGGCTGCGTTCAAAAACCATTGCGCGCCTACTGAACGTGATGTTCAGTAGGCGCGCAATGGTTTTTAGTCATGTAACTCTATTGTAAATAAAACATGTAAAGTACTGAAAAAAAAATTCATAAAAAACGTTTTAATAACAAGCTTTTATGTAATGATGCACTAAAAAGTAGAAAATAAATTATAGACTACTATTTAAATAACTATAAAGAAAAGCGTGGGTGTCTTCCTTAACATTAGTAAAGGTATCCAATAGATACTAAAGTGACCAACGCTTTTCTTTATAGTTATTTAAATAGTAGTCTATAATTTATTTTCTACTTTTTAGTGCATCATTACATAAAAGCTTGTTATTAAAACGTTTTTTATGAATTTTTTTTTATACTTGTTGACACATTAGTTGATATCATAGAGAATGGATCTCTGTGGGTGACTAAAAAGGAATAATTGGCTGGACAACCTGACTGGACAACCTGACTGGACAACCTGACTGGACAACCTGACTGGACAACCTGACTGGACAACCTGACTGGACAACCTGACAACCTGACTGGACAACCTGAAAATCTGATTGGACAACCTGACTGGACAACCTGACAATCTGATTGGACAACCTGACTGGACAACCTGATTGGACAACCTGACAACCTGACTGGACAACCTGACTGGACAACCTGACTAGACAACCTGACTGGACAACCTGACTGGACAACCTGAAAACCTGACTGGACAACCTGACTGGACAACCTGACTGGACAACCTGACTGGACAACCTGACTGGACAACCTGACTGGACAACCTGACTGGACAACCTGACAACCTGACAACCAGACTGGACAACCTGACTGGACAACCTGACAACCTGATTGGACAACCTGACAACCTGACTGGACAACCTGACTGGACAACCTGACTGGACAACCTGACTGGACAACCTGACTGGACAACCTGACTGGACAACCTGACTGGACAACCTGACAACCTGACTGGACAACCTGATTGGAAAACCTGATTGGACAACCTGACTGGACAACCTGACTGGACAACCTGACTGGACAACCTGACAACCTGACTGGACAACCTGACTGGACAACCTGACTGGACAACCTGACTGGACAACCTGACTGGACAACCTGACTGGACAACCTGACTGGACAACCTGACTGGACAACCTGACTGGACAACCTGACTGGACAACCTGACTGGACAACCTGACAACCTGACAGGACAACCTGACAACCTGACTGGACAACCTGACAACCTGACTGGACAACCTGACAACCTGACTGGACAACCTGACTGGACAACCTGACTGGACAACCTGACTGGACAACCAGACAACCTGACTGGACAACCTGACAACCTGACTGGACAACCTGACTGGACAACCTGACTGGACAACCTGACTGGACAACCTGACAACCTGACTGGACAACCTGACTGGACAACCTGACTGGACAACCTGACTGGACAACCTGACAACCTGACTGGACAACCTGACTGGACAACCTGACAACCTGTTTGTTTTGCTTAGCAGACGAAAACTTTTTTTTTACTTTGTCCACAGTGGTCGGCCCTGTACTGGTGACGTCAGACCCTGAGCAGTTTCAGGCCGAGCTTCGTAACCTGTATGTGCAGGGTGGGGGTAAGTGTCTACACACATACAGACATACATGCAGACACACATACAGACATAGACCTGTATGTGCAGGGTGGGGTAAGTGTCTACACACATATAGAAACACATACAGACACACAGACCGACATAGAAATGTATGTGCATGTTGGGGGTAAGTGTCTACACACATACAGACATACATACAGACACACATATAGACATAAGCTTGTATTTGCAGAGTAGGGGTAAGTGTCTACATACATACAGACACTCATATAGACCCAGTGGCGTAGCGAGGTCGGGTGTCACCCGGTGCGGCACTTAATGGTGTCACCCCCCCCCCAGAGGCGTTGCGACCCTTCCCGGGGGCAAACTTTCAAGTTTTCGATTTGCATCCCCCCTCGAACTTTCGATTTGCACCCCCCCCCCCCCTCAAACTTTCGATTTGCACCCCCCCTCAAGTTTTTCTCTATATATTTTGCTATTTTTTGCCTTGGTGTCACCCCCCTAAATGGTGTCACCCGGTGCGGTCCGCACCCCCGCCCCCCCCCTCGCTACGCCCCTGTATAGACCCACATACAGAAACACAGACCGACATAGACATGTATGTGCAGGGTGGAGGTAAGTGTCTACACACATACAGACACACATACAGACCGACATATAGACCCACATACAGAAACACATACAGACAAACATACAGACACACATACAGACACACATACTGACACACATACTGACACACATATAGACACACATACTGACACACATACAGACACAGATACAGACACGCACACAGACCCACATGCAGAAACACATATAGACATAGACATGTATGTTCAGGGTGGGGCAAGTCTCAGACACACATACAGACTTACATACAGACACACCTGATTAAATTAAAGGTAAGTCTTACAAGCACACATAAAGATACTTATACAGACAAACATACAGACTCACACATACATAAAGACTTGTATATGTAGACATGGGAGGGTGTCCCACACACACACAGACATACAAACACTAATGCATCTACACATGCATATGACCATGTTACAAACACAAATCCAAAAGCCACAAGGCTTTGACCCCCCCCCCCCCCCCCCCATACACACACACCCACACCACACATCTGGATGCAATGAGTCCACCTCTCAGAACCTGACCAAGCTCAATCTGCTGTAAGCTGAATTGTTTTGTTACCATTACACGTGCCGGCTGGCACCCTGAGTCCGCCATTGTAGAACATCTGGCCAATTGTTTTAGGCGACTGCCCGGAAATGAGCATAACAGCCATCAAGACGGCGCTAGAGGCCTCCCTGCCCCACTCCTTCATCTACGTCTTCACTGACGCCAGGAGCAAGGATTTCTACCTGACAGAGGAGGTGCTAGCATTGATTCAACTCAGGCAGTCACAGGTTAGTTGCTCACACAATCACTGGGCTCAGGGTTCAGCAATCACTGGGCTCAGGGTTCAACAATCACTGGGTTCAGGGTTCAGTTGTAACAATCACTGGGCTCAGGGTTCAGCAATCACTGGGTTCAGGGGTCAGTTGTAACAATCACTGGCTCAGGGTTCAGCAATCACTGGGCTCAGGGGTCAGTTGTAACAATCACTGGCTCAGGGTTCAGTTGTAACAATCACTGGGCTCAGGGTTCAGTTGTAACAATCACTGGGCTCAGGGTTCAGTTGTAACAATCACTGGGCTCAGGGTTCAGTTGTAACAATCACTGGGCTCAGGGTTCAGTTGTAACAATCACTGGGCTCAGGGTTCAGTTGTAACAATCACTGGGCTCAGGGTTCAGTTGTAACAATCACTGGGCTCAGGGTTCAGTTGTAACAATCACTGGGCTCAGGGTTCAGTTGTAACAATCACTGGGCTCAGGGTTCAGTTGTAACAATCACTGGGCTCAGGGTTCAGTTGTAACAATCACTGGGCTCAGGGTTCAGTTGTAACAATCACTGGGCTCAGGATTCAGCAATCACTGGGCTCAGGGTTCAGTTGTAACAATCACTGGGCTCAGGGTTCAGTTGTAACAATCACTGGGCTCAGGGTTCAGTTGTAACAATCACTGGGCTCAGGGTTCAGTTGTAACAATCACTGGGCTCAGGATTCAGCAATCACTGGGCTCAGGGTTCAGTTGTAACAATCACTGGGCTCAGGGTTCAGTTGTAACAATCACTGGGCTCAGGGTTCAGTTGTAACAATCACTGGGCTCAGGGTTCAGTTGTAACAATCACTGGGCTCAGGATTCAGCAATCACTGGGCTCAGGGTTCAGTTGTAACAATCACTGGGCTCAGGGTTCAGCAATCAGAATGACTGGTGTCATGACAGTAAATCTTGATCAACCAACTTAACGTCCAAGTGACGTCGCTACTTAAACAATCCGCGTGCCCCCCCCCCCCCCCCCCCCATCCCTCCCCACGGTGAGCTCAGCAATGACACGGTAACTGAGATCCAGTCGACAGTGATCAAAAGCTCATTCCACATAGTTAGCAAAGGCTATTTGGTTTTTAATGCATCAAAAGAAATCTAAAGTTTTGAAACTTTGTCTAATTAGCCTGCGTAGTTACCCTTTGTATCTACATCGAGATGCGATACATCCAACAAGGATGGAACGCCTTTGAAGTTTCTAGAAAATATTTTTTCCTCCTGAGCACCTGGTCGATCTAATAAACCAGACAAAGCTGGCGTGCGTCTCAGGTACTTACAACATAGCTGGTTCCCTTTCAAGTGTAAAACAGAAGTCATAGCTAGAACTGGTCCCCTTTCAAGTGTAAAACAGAAGTCATAGCTAGAACTGGTCCCCTTTCAAGTGTAAAACAGAAGTCATAGCTAGAACTGGTCCCTTTTGAAGTGTAAAACAGAAGTCATAGCTAGAACTGGTCCCCTTTCAAGTGTAAAACAGAAGTCATAGCTAGAACTGGTCCCCTTTCAAGTGTAAAACAGAAGTCATAGCTAGAACTGGTCCCCTTTCAAGTGTAAAACAGAAGTCATAGCTAGAACTGGTCCCCTTTTCAAGTGTAAAACAGAAGTCATAGCTAGAGATGGTCTCCTTTTAAATTTTTGCTAACTTGGTGGAGTGACTTTATTTTTGGCTCTCTTTCTTCCCCATCGTCATAGAAACCCCTATCATATTCCATCATATATTAGCACCCCCCTCCCAACCAGGGGCGGAACTACCATACCGCCAGACCCCGCAATGCGGGGGGGGGGCCCAGGACGTTTAGGGGCCCAGTTCCGACCAAAAAACAATGCATTTTTTTTCAAAAATTATGTTTTTCATACATCTTGAAAGTGGTTTTGTAAAAAAAAAAAAAAACAGGTCTACTATAGCAGAGATTGTTGCGTAGAAAAATAATTTAAAATCTACAAGAGCTATAGTTTGAAAGGTAGGTAAACATTCACACTACTTCCATGACTTACTGCCCTTCTTTAAAATAGGGATGCCCACAAAGCTCATTTAAATAGTTTTGTACTATATATATTAAAAAGCAATTAATTCTCTGAATTGTTACTTAAATAAGACGTACTATACAATAGTATAGCTATAAAAATCAATGTTTTCAAAATTGATATTATAAAAACCAAAAATGAAAAAAATAAACATAACTCGAGAAACCATTGGCGAATCAAGCTAACGTCTTTATATATTTTTGACCAGCATTTTTGTATGATATCTCTGTACCTCATGATTGGTTGGTTTAGACTAATTTTTTTCTGGTTTGTTCTCTCAGAATGGTTATATATTGCAATGAAATAGACTAGGGGCTCGCGAGCCGCATGCGGCTCTTTTGATGTCATGATGCGGCTCTTCAGCTCCATGCACAAATATTAATAATTATTTTAATTTATTTTTAAAACTCATAAAAATATTAGTCTGCAATACTCGGTAATTAAAGATTTAGATCTAATAACAATGTAAAGTTTCTAATTTTGAGCAGAGCTTGCTAAACTACTTTAATACGAGAAAAATGGCCCGTTGAGGAAGGATACACCGGGCGCTAGGCTGATAGTGCTGTCTCTTTTCTCTAAACTAAAACCACCCCCCCACCCCCACACCCCCCACCCCCACACCCCCCACCCACCCCCCACCCCCACACACACCACCCCCCACCCCCCACCCCCACACACACCACCACACCCCCCCCCCCCCCACACCCCCACACCCCCCCCCCCCTAAAAAACATGTCTACCGTCCCATTCAACGAAATATAATTATTTACTTTTTCCAGTGTCCGCCCCCTCCCCGAAAATTCTACCCCCGCCCCCGAAAATTTCAAGTACCCTCACCCCTCTCCGTGGAGGAAAAAGTCTGAAAGAAACACTGGTGTCGCGCATAGCCACTACGCGAAGAATTGCATTAAAGAAATTGCAAGAAAACCACTTTTTAGATTAGACACATTAATTAGGCGGTAATTTTATTATAGAGTATCGATGAGGAAATTTCTTTTGAGTTGGGGAGAGGGGGGGGGGGGCTCAGACGTTCTTACGCGGGGGTGGGGCTTCGCCCCTACCCGAAGAATTGTATGAAAGAAACTTCACGCAAACCACTTAGATTAGACCAAATTAGACCAAATCAATGACGTCATATCAATGTGTGCACTATCCGGCTTGAGATTATTTTCTACTCTGTGCGCTAAATGTGTCGACGTCATACTTCGTTTTTCGAATTACTATGCATGTTTTTATTTTCCTTGTGTTTTCTCTAGAGCGTTCTTGTCAGATAGATAGATAGACAGACAGCGAAACTATTAGTATTAATGTTTTGTGCGAAACATGTGTATGATTTTATATGAATAAATATTATTTCATATTTAAGCTATTTATTTTAAATGTGTATATATATATATATATATATATATATATATATATATATATATATATATATATATATATATATATATATATATATAATATCATAATATTGAAATGGAAATGTTTGTGGCTCTTTAAAAACGGTAAAATGTGGTAAATTGTAACTTTTGGCTCTTTCGTCCCAAAAGGTTGCAGACCCCTGAAATAGACTAAATTACACAGTTAAGGTATATTATATATATATATATATATATATATATATATATATATATATATATATATATATATATATATATATATATATATATATATATATATATATATATGGGGCCCTAATTTTTTTATTGCGGGGGAGCCTTTTTTTTCTAGTTCCGCCACTGCTCCCAACCCCTCTGATATTCCATCATATATTAGCACTCCCCCCCCCCCCCTCCCACCCCTATGGCATTTTTTTTCTAAAATATTCATTGTCTTTTCCCTTACTGTTACGATATATGCTAAATTTAGTTTCAAATTTACTTACTATCAGATGTTGGAAGTCAACCCAACTTGTCGTTTCTATAATCCCCCCCCCCCCCCCCATGCCACTAGGATGGCATGTACTGAAGACCTCTTAAATAAGCAGAATAATATTTTATACGTGTTGCATTGTTACGAAACCTATTGAACCACACACAAAAATAGTAGTCCTATAAAAATGAGTAGTAATATTGAGTATTATTGGTATTAATCACGACCCTGAGTGTAAATGGGAAAAATAAATATTATTACGATAGTTTGTTTTTGTGTTAAGTAAATAAATATTTGTACATTAGGTTGTTTTTGTGTTGACGGGAGATTGCGGGGACCAACATCACAATGGTTACAGAGCTTACGAAGAAATCGCTGCCACTAGCTCTGGTCAAGTGTTTTTGCTGCCAAAGTCACAAGTCAATCAGGTATGTTGGCTATTTTACAAGTTCTTAATTAGGTCACAATGGCTGGCTGTCTGCTTACCTGCCCATCTGCCAGTATCAATGTCTCTCTGTTTTATTATGCTACTAGATCTAGATCAAGGTTTTTAAAGGGCTACTTAAATATGGACATAATATTTTTAGCGCAATTTCCTTACAGGAATTGCGATTATTAACTCGTCATTTCTGTATGGATGGATGGATGGATGTGCGCAGCTTTGAGTCGTATCTCCTCCTCAACGAAGCAATATCGAGGACTAGTTCCAAAGCAATTATGTTAAACAAGTTACCAGGATGATAGTGGGCCAAAAAAAATTCCGGGTTTCTTTCATGGATTTACCAGAAAAGCTAAAAAAAACCTCGAAAAAATGCAGTTTTTGGCCCATATCTCGGCAACCAGACCACTTACCGACTTGAAACATTTACCAATCGATTCCTTTCATAATATAGAACAATATTGCCGAAGAAAGTTTTCAAAAATATCCTTTCGTTCGGTCACAAAAAATTAATTAAGAATTTTTAAACTGAGCATCGTGTAGGCCTAGGATGATTTAGCGCAAAGCGCTGAGGTTCGATTTTACCATAGCGAATGAGCGGAGGTTCGAAAGGATTTTTACGTAGGTCTGTGAATTCTAAAAAATTAATTAAGGAAATTGCGCTTAAATTGTCACTCGACTTTTTATTAACTTGTTTGTACTTGAATTGAATTTTTAATGTGCATTCCGGTGGCCTGAATTTTAATTGCAGCACATTAGAAGAAAAAAAATAACTATAATCTTAGTTTTTTTTAGTAGGCCTATGGCCTATATTAAATAGTATACAACTCTTATTGGGCAAATTAATAAAAATCAGGCCAATAAGTCAAAGTTTAAATGTGTCAAGGCCTAACCTGACAAAAATTCTAATCAAAGCGCAGCAGGCGTCAATGTGACAAATATCTAGATAATAAAGATATCGTCTAGATCTAGACTAGATCGAGATTCTAGATCTAGATTCTATATCTAATTTTATCGATTATCTAGATGTAGGATTAGGACTTCTGATGTAGAGATCGAGGTCGAGTCTAGTTTTCCGTATTACTATTAGTATTACTATTAGATCTAGATCAGCTTATGTGCCAGTTATTTTTATTATCGTGTAAGACTAAGATGTAAGAGTAGAATCAAGTAGAATCTCTAGAGTATTCTAGAGTACTAGATCTAAATCTAGATTACATTCTAAGCTAAATCTAGCATCAAAAATTTTAGAATTAGAATCTAGATCTCACTGTTTCTTCCAGACTTTTTTCTCCGATAGGGGTGGGGGGGGGGGGGGGGGGGTCGGACACTGTTAAAAGTAGGCTGTAGCATACAAAATGAATTTTTGTGTATTTTATCTCAAAATCATATGAGTTATTTAGAGGAAAAAATTAAGAATTCCAATGGTACCAACTTTATAGTTTTAGCTTTAATAGGAGAGGAGAAATAATTTTTTTCTATTTAAAATTAAAATGTATGGTCTTATAGATCTATATAATATCTATATATAATATAAGCTCTTTAAAAAATGAAACAAATGGGAAACAAAAATAAAAATTGTATACAATATTTTATAAAATAATTTAAAATATGTTTGCAAAACATTTTGGAATTCTAATGATAAATTATGAAACAGGGGTGGCTCTTTTATGTATATTTGCCCCCCTCCCCCCCTTAGTTAATAATTGTGCAGGCGTGTTTCTGTTTGATGGTATGCTTTATTGTAAAAAATGTACATTTTTACTATGATTAATTACATAGGAAAAAACAACATGACCGATAAAGCGATGAATCTTTAGAAATTCACAAAAAATGTATTTGTAAAATTAAATCCCAAACTCTTTATAAAATAAGAACCACAAGTGGTTTATTTAACTCATTTTGTATCGTTTTTTTGTGCAGCTAATTCAGAGCATATATTGCTTTCCAATTAAAAAATGAAAGAAAATGAAAAGTAATTGCACTAAGTTAAAGTTGAGCCTCATTAAATTTTGTAAATGTGGTTGCTTTGTGTATTGGAAATTAATATGATATTAATTTAAAATTAATAAGAGATCGTGGTAAAAACAAAATTTGAAAAATCAGTCAAGAGCTCTGGGCAGGTTATCTCCCTTTTTTTCTAATGCTACAGACTAGTTAAAAGTATAAATCTATATTTGCTATATAAATTCCTTTTAGTTCGGTGTGGGTGCCCCCCGAAGAGATGTCTGGAAGAAACACTGAGAGCTAGTCTTATTATTAGTAATTTTGGTAAAGAAAGCAAATTAGTTTTTAAAGCCAAAAATAATTTAGAATAATTATTGTTTATATAAATATTTATCCCAGAAATTGAAAACAATTAACTTTAAAAATGTTATCATCAAAGTTTTGAATACTAAATCTAGATCACAGAGTACCTTTAGACTGTATGACGTAAAGTTAGACTGTTAGAGCCAATTAATGAATTCATTTTGTCTTACGAAAGTGAAACTTCAGGTTATAACATTGGCTTGATCAAAATAAATAGCAATGTAGCCTTAAACTCAAAAAACATTATTTTAAAGTATCTTGATTTGCATCTTCTATAACGTTGATTCTAAAAATATTGAATTTCTCGTTACTATAATTGCAAGTGCTAAAAAAAACATTTTTTTTTATCCATATCAACAATAATGATGGAAGGATTCTTGTTAGCTAGGTCATGTCCATTGGGTCTTGTTAAGATCCAGATCTACATGAAGACTAAAAATTAAAATGAATAAAAAAACTATAATAGATTTATAGTACATGATTATTGAGTGTACAGTATAGATATAGTTATAGAACCATATATGTTAATACATCCCCTTGTCTACTACAGCTTACAAAAAATTAGAATATTTCAAGTTATCCCCCCCCCTTCCCCCCCACCTTAAGGCCCATTAGTTAAATCTTAAAGGTAAATACCTTGATTTTTTTATCACAGGTACTCAGTTTTGTTAGAGTGGCAGTCCAAGCAAGAAAAGTCAATTTACTTTCAATAAATGAGGATGACGAGAAAACTCAGGAGGTTAATCTTCCATTAGATACACACCTCAAAGAGGTCACCGTATCAGTGAGTGGGGTCAATCCTAAAATTGTTCTAAAAGATCCTGAAGGTAATTCAGTAACTGTTCAACTTTGTAAAATATTAGTTGTGTGTTATCTTTTTCTAATATCATATGTAAAACGTGAAAATAAAATTCTGTCCTTTTTTTGGTGTTTGTCATTCAGTGAATTTGCATTGTTATTGTGTCTAAACTAACAGTGTGGCAAGAATAAAATTATTTCATAAGTCTTTTCTTTTTTCTTAAATAAAACAAGGAAACAGAATGACCCTAGAGAACGGACTAACTGAGCTACTATCTTTGAAAAATGTCTCCATTGTGAATATCAAAGATCCTGTGCCAGGAAACTGGCGACTTCGTTATAGCAGTGAGGGAGGTCATACAGTTAGGGTTACAGGCCTAAGCAGCGCAGACTTTGTCACAGGTTTTTCAAAGTACCCAACCAAAGACTTAACTCAGACTAACCTCAGGCCTATACAAGGTAGCTTTTAAAATCATTGTAAAATAACAGTGTAAAAAAATTTAGACCTATGTAGCCTACATTTCAATTATGCCATGCATATAATTAATAAAATTAAATATGCTTTATATATTTCAGTATTTCTGCCAGTGTATGTGTTTAGATATAAAAATACATGTCACAACTATAATTTAAAATTTTAAAGTCATGATTACATGTGGGTTTTTTTTTTAATTCATTTTTTTAGGGATCCCAACTCATGTTTTGATTAATTCTACCGGTATCAAATTTCCTTCTGTTTTGACTGACCTTGAACTTGTTGATCTCAGAGGCAACACCATTGTGAAATACCCATTGTCTCAAGACTCAAATGTTGAATCTTTATATAATGTTACATCATTTGTACCCCCTGATCAGTACTTCTATGTCAAGGTAAACATTGAAGAAATTATCAGTGGCCAAGAACTATGTATTGTTAATGAAACAATTCCCATTATTACTTGAAAAATAGTAATTGTAAATAAATTATGCAGCTTAATTTTTTGGATAAAATATCTTAATAGACTTAGATAATAGGGAGTGCTAGATAATAATGCTGATATTTTTTTTTTTAAATTCTGTGGTGTCTTACTGAATAGGTTACAGGTACTGATGATTTTGGCTATGTTATGCAAAGAACCACACCGACTGCCTTAAGCCCACTGGCGGCTAAGGCACCCAGTGTTTTTATGCCAGAAACTACTCATGGATTTTTTAACACAACAACCATAGTTACATGCAGAGTTGTCAGCCCTATATCATATACTGTGCAATGGTGGTATCAAGGGAAGCAACAAGGCTATGATCTCTTCTTTGAGTAATTGTCTTTTGATTTCCCTTTTTCAATAAACAGAAAAATGTAAACTGTTGAAAGTTTTATACATTAAGCTTGTTCTGCAATTTTAATGTCTTTTTAAATAGCCATCCAATATAATGAATGAATGAATTAATATGTAGTGACCCTGCCAACGCAACACTAGAAATTCAAAGAGCAAGCAGCCTTGTAGAAGGAGATTACTACTGCAATGCCACCAACTCTGCTGGCTCACAAGTTACATCGACATACTTAGACATAAGTGGTGAGTCTACTCAAAGCTTTATTAGTTATCATGTTAACTGTGCTTCTTGTTTGTTATCTTTTAGTTATTTAATATAACAGAACATTGTGAAGTTATAATTAGTGATGTGGAATTCTATTCACTGTATTCGTAATATTTCCATGCTTCTCTTTGTCTGATATAGATCCCCCTCCTGTAATAATCCCCCCACAGAATGTCTCAGTTTTACCAGGAGAAGTTGCCACGCTGTATTGCAATGTTATTAGCTCAGTCCCATATAATTTGACATGGAGGAGGAATGGCTACCCAGAGAAGAACATCCTTGATCCACGGATACGCCACTATAACAATGACACTCTTGTTATTTTGTATGTTCCCTCATTTTTTCTAGCTTAATTTTCACTGTTATTTTAGTTATTTAATAGGGACTGTTTACTCATTTGTGAGCTTTTTTAGTAAGTATCAGTTTAAAAAGTGTATTAGTCTAAGTAAAAATAATAAGTAAACTAGTTGTTTTATATTTCACTTTGGAGTACCTGAAGGTACTAAGTTAAAGCCAGCATACAATTTAATGATAATTATTATGTGACAACACTGAGTCCTAGGGTATGATTTTATATCAACTGGTCTATCATTCTTGTTGAACAGTAATGTTGGTGAACAAGATGAAGGAAGCTACAGTTGTATGGCAGTAAATGAGGGTGGTTTCACTACAGAGAAGGTCTTCCTCAGACTTAAAGGTGATATTTCTCTGGCCAAACTGGAGTGTAGTTTGTACTTAGGGCAGATTTTTTAAAAAGTCATTAGAAATGTGGTATTTAACTCTTTAAGAAATGTGGTATTTAACTCCTTAAGAAATGTGGTATTTAA
Source organism: Physella acuta (assembly GCF_028476545.2). Lineage (NCBI taxonomy): Eukaryota > Metazoa > Mollusca > Gastropoda > Physidae > Physella > Physella acuta. The sequence continues at coordinate 182,807 of NW_026731742.1, read as the reverse complement.
CTCTTTAAGACCGTACTGATGCTCCCAGCGGTTGACAGGCCGGCCTGCCGTACTGTAATGATGCTCCCAGCATCCAATAAAATTTTCTCTAATTCGTTGTTTTTCAGAATCCAAGTTTTTAATCGTAAAACTAGGTCATGGTAACGCTAGAGCAGCAATTTTTCATTGTATTTACTTCTTATAGTTTTCTCATTCGGTTAATTTTGTATTTTATTTAATTTTTTTTTTTGTAGAACAACTTGCAAAACGGCATTTTTTAACACGGCAAATACCATTCAGATGCCAATTCAAAACATTTACATTGCCGCAATATAAAATTAACCAAAATTAAATTATTTATGCTAAGATTAATCCGATCCATGATTTTTGTAGAAAAATGGATGAACTTTCGTTTCCTATGAATAAAAACTCCTAAAAAGTAATTCTTATAATTAATTTTCCCAACAGAAGCATATTTTTTACCCGAAAAAAATCAACTCTTTATTTTTCTTCTTTAAAGCTAATTAAATATCTTCCTTCAATAAATAAATAATTACTTAAAATTTATATTAGTGTGTAGGACATTCAATTATGATTAACTTATATCAGTAATGTCTGGGTTTTAAATCAGCAAGTAATAAGATGTGAGTCTTTTAGCCGTAGGGGTACTAAAAAAATTGAGTGATAATTAATTAAAAAAAACGTGAAAATAATTACAGGCTTGAAGAGTTAATGACATACAGATTTGCAATCTATTTTACAATACAGATCCAATTCTTTGTATACAATGATTTGAATAAAATGCCAAACTCCTTACAGTTATCCAATTATTTTTTCTTTAGTTCCACCTGTGGCTGACATCTCCCCCAGAGAGCAGACCTACACTACAGGAGCAACACGCAACATTACCTGCACAGCTACTGGATTTCCTGAACCTACCTTTCAGTGGCTTCAAAATGGTGACCCATTTCCAACTGGTGGCCGTGTGCTGATAGATGGAGGTTTTATTTCCTTCCAAAATCTTAAAGCATCTGATGAGGGGACGTATGACTGTCTGGCCTCAAACTCTGCTGGCTCTAGTCTTATGCGCACAAGATTGACTTACATAGGTACATGTAGCTTCATCTTATAAACTCTATCTTCTTGTTTAGGTATCCTCTTAAATAGGTATCTTCAAACCCAGGTATATTTTAAAACTAATTACAGTAAACTATTTCTGTACAGAGGCTCCACGCATCAGAGAGTTTGATAAAAAGCTTTTGGTTGCCGTGGGGGATGATGCTCGTCTGTACTGTTTGGCTGAGGGTATCCCACTACCTAACACAACCTGGTACAGAGCAGATAGGATGGTGAGTTACCAGGTCATGTCAGGCAGATGTACTAAATAACATGAGTCTAGCTATAATCTGGACATTTGTGTGGGACATTACTTCCTTATCATGTCTAGGACATTACTTCCTTATCTTGTCTAGGACATTACTTCCTTATCATGTCTAGGACATTACTTCCTTATCTTGTCTAGGACATTACTTCCTTATCATGTCTAGGACATTACTTCCTTATCTTGTCTAGGACATTACTTCCTTATCTTGTCTAGGACATTACTTCCTTATCATGTCTAGGACATTACTTCCCTATCATGTCTAGGACATTACTTCCCTATCATGTCTAGGACATTACTTCCCTATCATGTCTAGGACATTACTTCCTTATCATGTCTAGGACATTACTTTCTTATCATGTCTAGGACATTACTTCCTTATCATCACACCCACTGTTCTATTTCACCCTTTTCTCATTACTTTTCTCATTATTCCCCTTCACCAATACCTAGTATGCTTATATCATTTTAATAGAAATCATATTTTGTACTTTGCCTAGGTAAACTATAAAAGATTCCAATAGTGGAATCAACAGAATGTAGAATAACTTTATTCCCTCCAGAAACTTTATAACTCCGCCTTTAGCCTTAACCCTAACAGTTAGTTTAAATTTTAGGATTAAGTTTAGGGTTAATTTGTAATTTATGTGGGGGGTATGTCCTGATCTGACCGAGGCAGGGGTGGGTTTATTGACATAGAGGTAATGTCCTGCTTCCTTCCATGTCACTTTGTGTTCTAGCTCCAGTCTGTCTATAATGTGGATGTGACCGAGGCAGGGGTGGGTTTATTGACATGGAGGTAATGTCCTGCTTCCTTCCATGTCACTTTGTGTTCTAGCTCCAGTCTGTCTATAATGTGGATGTGACCGAGGCAGGGGTGGGTTTATTGACATGGAGGTAATGTCCTGCTTCCTTCCATGTCACTTTGTGTTCTAGCTCCAGTCTGTCTATAATGTGGATGTGACCGAGGCAGGGGTGGGTTTATTGACATGGAGGTAATGTCCTGCTTCCTTCCATGTCACTTTGTGTTCTAGCTCCAGTCTGTCTATAATGTGGATGTGACCAAAGCTGGACAACTCCTGATAACCAATGTCCTGGAGTCAGATGCTGGTCAATACAGATGTCTTGTTCAGAATGAAGCAGGTTCAGACTCAGCTGAGCTCACTCTAGAAGTTGGATGTAAGACTTTTCTCAAGTTCTCTCTAATTAAAGTCTTGTTTAATATGTTGGCGTAGATAATTAATGAAGAATTTATCTACAAAGTCCTCTAATCTCCCAGCACCACCAGAAATTGTTCAGCCACCTGAAAATACTGGCATTGACATAGAGAACAATGGCTCTCTTCCTTGTCATGCCACTGGCAGGCCAGCACCTAAGATCAGCTGGAGAAGAGGGGATGGCAGGCCCATTGATCTAGGTGGTAGATTCAGACAGCAGCTCTCTGGTAGTCTTGATGTCTTTAGTAAGTGATTTTTTTTTTTAATAATACTAATTTCCTCAAAAATAAATTTCTACTGTCAGGGCACTCAAGCATTGCCAATCTTTAAACTGCATCTAAGATTTTTAGATATTTTAAACAGTTTACGCAGCCATTTATGAATGAGTTAAATTGTTTGTGCAGATGTTCAGCAAGGAGATGAGGGGGTCTTCACTTGTGTGGCACAAAATTCTTTTGGCACCGTTGAATCTGCAGCCTTTGTCAGCGTTACTGGAATAGGTGGGTTGTCCAATCTTTTGCTTACTTTATTTTTTAAATAAAATCAACAATTGCATCTTCAGCCTGTGTGTTTTATAGTGAGTGGATTCATGTGGTGTATGTGTTGCACATGTCAGTGAGTTGTTTTATGCATCACAACAGTCTCACCTCACTATACTTTTTCTTTCAGTTAATATTGTTATTCTTCCCTTGCTTGCCAGTTTTTGATGTGCCTCTTTTTCCTTGTATTTTGGATACCTATCTATGCTTGTTGTGTTTATCCTTATAGAGTGTGGCAAGTGCCCACCACATAGCTAAATTGGTTGATGCTCTAAAGGATTATTTAGGGCTTACATTATTTAAATACATTAAATGTGACAATGCAAAAAACCTTCCTTTGATTCTTTCTGTATTAGTTGAAAAATGTGTCTTTTTGTTGGCAGGTATTTCATTGTTTTGTCCAAAATTAAATTGTGACTTGTAAGCTTCTTACTGCGCATTACCCAATGGGTAGGGGTTAAACCTTTAACCTAAAATATTTGGAGATGAGCAGGCCAGGGGAAATCTAATTAATGTTATATGCTGGTCATTAAGGGCTACGAGCTATATGTAGGTGCATGAGTGACACGTGACCATGGGATGTATGTCTAAAGTTGAGATAGTGTGTCATGGTAGAATTATTACTCATCACATGTAGGAGAGCGGCAGATGCGAATCAGAGGACTTCAGAGAGACGTTATCTAATTAAATATAACAATCCATATATTTCAGTACGCCCTCTGATTGAATATACCAATCCATATATTTCAGTACGCCCTCTGATTGAATATACCAATCCATATATTTCAGTACGCCCTCTGATTGAATATACCAATCCGTATGTGAAGGTGATAGAGGGAGAGACAGCTGAGCTGGAGTGTAACATTTTAGTTGGAAAACCTAAGCCTAAGCTTGCTTGGCTCCGTAATGGGAAGCTAGTGCGAGAAACAGACAGGTTGCACATGCAGGATGGCAATAAAATAATCATCACCAATGCCATGGAGGAGGATGATGGAGACTATGTGTGTGTGGCCAGTAATATTGGAGGAAATGAGACTTATAATGTCAATTTGGACGTTTTAGGTTTGTTGGTCTTTTCTTGCATTGCTTAAACTAAATTTATAAAGTAGGACAAGTGTATTTTAATTATCACACTTCAAATCATGAGGTGTTGTTGTTAAATCATAAAGTACATGATAGCTAACCCAAGAGTTCCATGTTCATTTGTATCATTTGTATTTAAGCTATTATATCATTATACCACATTTTTGTAAGTTCTGTGATTAGGTTATACTACCCATACTCTTGTGAGTTGGTTGTTTTATCATTACAACTTGTTTGTGTAAAGCTTCCTGTTTGTTTTATACACAGTGCCACCAAAACTTCAACAAGAGATTGATTTGGATTTCCAGACCAACTTTTCTGTAACTCAGGGCCAGGGCATCACTCTACCATGCAGTGTAACAGCTGATCCACCCGCATCTATCACTTGGTTCAAAAGTGGAAGTAAAATAGAGTTCACTGATGTACGTTATTTAATCAGAAGCGATGGTGCTTTGGAGATTTTTGGTGCTGAGGTTTCTGATGCTGGCCAGTTTAGATGTGTAGCTTCAAACAGTGCAGGGAAAGTAGACAAAGATGTGACTCTCTTTGTTGAAGGTTGGTCACTCAGACTTTAATAAGCTTTATATAAAGTACAAGAGGGCTTGGTCTAATCTACATTGCTTCCTCATCATAATTTTTTTTTTACAAAGGTTTTTTTTAAACATGATAAGATTAAAAAAAAAACCAAAATAATTTTAACTTAAGATGATAACTTAAATTCACTTGATTTCTCTTTTAGTTCCACCTGCCATAGCGGGTGAGTATGAAGAAACAATTGAGGTGATTGTTGGAGAATCTGTGCTACTACCTTGTGAGGTGACAGGAAGTCCACAGCCATCCGTGTCGTGGAACCAGAATTTCCTGCCGCTAGTCCCAGACTCTCCAAGGATGGAAGTACAGGCCAGTGGGCTGTACATCTCAGAGACCCAATCTTCAGACAAAGCCTTCTATGAGTGTGTGGCCACCAATGTTGCAGGGGAGCGCTCTAAGATCTTTTCACTTGCCGTCTATAGTGAGTCTCACCAGTTTTAAAACTCTTGTTCACTTTTGAAAGGGAAATTTCTTGATTACTGAAATAATTGCCATTGTCTTTGCTAGTTCCACCCACAATAGAAGCAGGGCCAACAGATGTTACAGTGCTGTATGGTCAATCTGCTGTGCTGGAGTGTGAATCCTCTGGTGACCCCCAGCCTGCTGTGCTATGGAAGAAGGACGGTGTTGTCCTGGATGCTGATGATGTAGATAGAGGCTACTTTATGTCACCCAGAGGCTCATTGACCATTAGCTCAGCTGAGCTCACTGACAGTGGCGACTACACGTGTACAGCTACAAATCCTGCTGGTGTTATCTCTAGAGGCATTTACCTTACAGTCCACGGTAACTTCATCAATCTTATACAAAGTCAAAAACTACAAGTATCTCATTAATAATTCATGTGTAGGGATTCAGCCTTTTGGGAATGAAGTATAATATAAATACTAATGCACCAGTTATACCTTGTTTAAAATAGGTCATTCATTTTTATTTAAAGTAAATTTTGTTACTGTACTTAACATTGAACTGTTATTGCATAATTTTTGAGTGTAGGTGCTCCAGAAATTCAAGGACTTTACACAGAATATAATGAAGTGGTTGAAAAGAATCCAGTTATTCTCTTTTGTCCTGCTGTTGGCACACCAAAGCCTACAATTACTTGGTATAAAGATAATGTTCCCATTTCCCATGAAGAAGCTGGTACCACTCAGCTTGAAGATGGCTCCCTGGAAATTGACAACACTAAAGCCGGAGACTCAGGAAAATATGAATGTGTGGCTGAAAATGTTGCTGGCATTGCCAACAGGAACTTTGAATTGAAAATTTTAGGTCAGTGATGATAAAACACATTCAAGCACCATCCATTGATATCATTGTATGCTACCCTATTGATTATTCTCTTTTGATGATTCTACATGCTGTCACATCCTACTGATAACACACACACACACTGCTTGGCATTATTGTTCATGTCCATTCATTCAAGCTTCATTTGTATTTGAAATAATTATATTAAAATATGAAATTATATTTAGTCCCTCCAAAGTTAACTGGTGCTGGTGGATCGGGTCTTCCTGAAAGGTCAAAGGCGACAGTTCAAAGAAATGTCACCCTGCTATGTCCTGTGTCAGATGAAACAGACCCTCCTCCAGTGATCACATGGTTCAAGGACAATAAAGAGCTAAAAATAGATGAGAGGATGACTTTAGCTAACCATGGGAAGTTGCTGACCATTTACCAAGTGGCAATAGGGGATGAAGCTCGTTATCATTGTATGGCCACTAATGTAGCAGGAACAGTCAAGAAGGACTTTAACCTGGAAGTTGATGGTAAGATTTATATTCAATTAATTTCAATTAATTAAAATTTAAGACAATCATAGTTAAGGCAATAAGAAATTATTCTTAAACTAATTTAAGCATTTTTTTAAATAAATGATTGTGGGGGCCCCCAATGTAGTGCATTCAAATCAAAACACCTCCATGTGAAATCAAATGCAGGAGAAAAAAAGAAAGAAACTAAAGAATTTAACATAAACAAAATTTAGAAGTACTAAATTTGAGAATTTTACAAGTACTATTTTTAAAAAGATATAGTTATATACGCTTCCCTTTGTTTTAGTACCTCCAAGTGTAGATGAGTCAGGACTGTCCCCTGCTAATCAAAGTGTCATCTCTGGGCAAACATTGTACATCAATTGCCCTATCCAAGGGAAGCCACCTCCACAGGCATGAGAAATTTAGTAGTTTAGATTTTAAAAAATTTTTTTAATGCAATTCCTTAATTAGCTTACTTTTTTGTAGATATAATTATTTAATAATTGTAAAAAATTAAGCACAAATAAAGAGATCTTAAAAGTTGTCATTATTTAAGCCAATATTTTCTGATGGGCAAGCAATTCAAAACTTCCAGGTCAGGTGGCTAAAAGATGGAGAGCCTTTATCTCTAGATGCAAGCATCAGGTTACATGGGGAAGGTCGAAGGTTAGAACTCTTCAATGCTCAAGTCACAGATAAAGGTCGCTATGTCTGTATTGGAGAAAATATAGCAGGGCAGACTACCAGAGATTTTGTTGTTGATGTTTTTAGTAGGTTTTTTTTTTTAAACTAATTTATTTTTACAGGATCTTATTATATTAGTTAAAACAATTTAAAACTCTTGATAAAATCTGTTGATTGTATTCTTTTGAGTTAGTAAAAATATATTAAATTAACTATAGTACAGTACTTCTTTTGTAAAATATTCTTTAGGCGTTTTATAACTCTCTCCATTGAATTTGAATGACAGTACCCCCAAAAGTTGATAGGGCTGGGTTTCCTGAGGATCTTGAGGTCATTGAAGGAAGCAGTGTTAAACTTACCTGCCCAGCATCTGGCATTCCTCTACCCAAAATAACATGGTTTAAACAGGAGCAGCATATCAAGGCTAACTCTTCCAAGGTAACTATAGGATTAGTTCACTTCAAGTTCTATTTTCTTCCAAAGGTAACAAGGATTAGTTCAGCCCCAAATAATAATTATAAAAGACTAGCTTCACTTTTTACTTCATAAGCTACATTATGTTTTGAATGCTGGTAGTATTTTGCTAAAGATCATTTTAAAAAATTCCCATACAGTTATTTTGCTAAAGATCATTTTAAAAATTCCTTACAGTTATTTTGCTAAAGATCATTTTAAAAATTCCCTTACAGTTATTTTGCTAAAGATCATGTTAAAATTTCCATACTATTATTTTGCTAAAGATCATTTTAAAATTCCCTTACAGTTATTTTGCTAAAGATCATGTTAAAATTTCCATACTATTATTTTGCTAAAGATCATTTTAAAATTCCCTTACAGTTATTTTGCTAAAGATCATTTTAAAATTCCCTTACAGTTGTTTTGCTAAAGATCATTTTAGAATTCCCTTACAGTTGTTTTGCTAAAGATCATTTTAAAATTCCCTTACAGTTGTTTTGCTAAAGATCATTTTAAAATTCCCTTACAGTTATTTTGCTAAAGATCATTTTAAAATTCCCTTACAGTTATTTTGCTAAAGATCATTTTAAAATTCCCTTACAGTTGTTTTGCTAAAGATCATTTTAAAATTCCCTTACAGTTATTTTGCTAAAGATCATTTTAAAATTCCCTTACAGTTATTTTGCTAAAGATCATTTTAAAAATTCCCTTACAGTTATTTTGCTAAAGATCATTTTAAAAATTCCCTTACAGTTATTTTGCTAAAGATCATTTAAAAATTCCCTTACAGTTATTTTGCTAAAGATCATTTTAAAAATTCCCTTACAGTTATTTTGCTAAAGATCATTTAAAAATTCCCTTACAGTTATTTTGCTAAAGATCATTTTAAAAATTCCCTTACAGTTATTTTGCTAAAGATCATTTTAAAAATTCCCTTACAGTTATTTTGCTAAAGATCATTTTTAAATTCCCTTACAGTTGACACTTTTGGATTCTGGATGGACACTTGAAATTAATGACGCCAATGTTACAGATGCCTCCAGATATTACTGCAGAGCTGAAAATGTAGCAGGGCAGTCAGAGAAAGTTTTTGATATTGATGTTTTATGTAAGTTTGATTATCATATGTGGATGTTGATTTTTTTTTTTTTTTTTTTTGCAAAACTGGTTTTATGTAAGTTTGATTATCACATGTTGATGTTGATTTTTATTTGGACAAACTATGTGTAAAGTCAAACATGACAAACTATGTGTACAGTCAAACTGATGACAGACTATGTGTACAGTCAAACTGATGACAGACTATATGTAGATGTTGATGAAGCAATTTGTGTATCTATTTACAGTGCGTCCAACCATAAACAGAGACAATATTGACTTGAAGCCAGAGGCCTCTGTAAACAACTCAATTGCTTTCAACTGTCTTGCCACTGGAAATCCTTCCCCTGAAATCCTCTGGTTTGTAGCCTCCCTTGTTACTCAGTGTAGCCTCCCTTGTTACTCAGTGTAGCTTCCCTTGTTACTCAGTGGTTTGTAGCTTCCCTTGTTACTCAGTGGTTTGTAGCTTCCCTTGTTACTCAGTGTAGCTTCCCTTGTTACTCAGTGTAGCCTCCCTTGTTACTTAGTGGTTTGCATGAAGTGGAGTACCCTGCTGCACTCTGATAAAAAAACATCTGGATATAACATCAATACCAAAATACTTTTCTTGTTTTGCTCATTACAAAAGTTGTAATCAAAATGCTGTCCAATGTATCTACCCCTCATGTAATGTTTTCAGGTATAGAAATGGTGTTTTGCTTGATGCATCCATCCATCCTCGCCATGAGATAGTAGCTGGTGGCAGGCAGCTTCGTCTTTACTCTGTACAAGTAAAAGACACGGGTCGTTACACATGCTCTGCCAAAAACAGAGCTGGGAAAGAGGAAATTGACTTTGATTTCTTTGTCACAGGTAAATATCACTTACCATAATTCCCAACAGCAGCAGCAGTGGATGAAACATTTTGTTAACTTACATTTCTACTTCCAGTCCCTCCCAGAATCAATCGCCAAGGAATTAATTTCCACCAAAGAGTTCTTGTCAACAGCAGCATTACACTGCCTTGCCCAGTCTCTGGTATTCCCCCACCTACAATCAACTGGTTGAAGGACAACCAACCAGTAGAGGAGAAAGCAGGAATAGTTGAGAGGAGATCAAATGGCACAGAACTAGTCATACTGCAAGCCAGTCTTGTGGACACTGGGCGCTACAGATGTGAAGTCTTCAACCAAGCAGGAGAAGACAGCATCAGTTTAAATCTCAATGTGCAGGGTGAACATTTCAGTTTATCTGCATGATCAAACCTTTTTTCTATTGCTAATCTAATCTTGTTTTTTATCACATGCTTAACTGGCAACAGCTGGCAAAGGTAAGCAACCAATGTTAGTGACATCTTTCTATACTTAATTGTGGGCAATGCTAGTTAACTAGTAATATAATATTCCTAAACTTACCTTACTAAGCAGATACAAAACACTTTTTTTTAAAATTAATTATTCATTTGAATTTCTTCTGTAAGTACCTTAAAAACAATATATTTGCACTACACAAACTATTGCAGGTTTCACTTTTTCATACACATATATGTATATCTTGAAAGCAAATGTTTATGATCAGTTCCAGCAAATATTCCAGTGGATGGAATCAACCCAGAAATAGTTGTAGTTGAAAATGAAACAATCACATTAGAGTGTCCAGCCCAGGGTGTACCAGAACCCTCCATTGTGTGGTACCTGAACAGTCAGCCTCTAGACCCAGACTCCTTGCCCCACCTGAGCAGCACTGACTCGGGCAAGAGGCTGGTCATCTCAAACAGTCACGTCTCAGATGCTGGCATCTATTTGTGTATTGCCTCCAATCAGGCTGGTGATGCTGAGCTGACTTACAATGTTGAAGTCTGGGGTAAGTCCTTTTTAACATGCAGATAAGAAGAAACACATGCATTCGACAAAAAAATTGAATGAAACTCATTTCTTCCTCTGCAATTAATAATTAGTTATGTTTCTTTCCTGCACATTTCATAATCTGATAATTTATTTTGAAAGTTAACTGTTACTCGTGTGTATGAAATAGTTTTGGCTTCCATTTCCCAGTTCCCCCTGTGATTGACCACACAGCTCTGGATACTAAACCTCGGTTCCTATTGGGTCACACCATTTCTATCAACTGCCCTGTTACTGGCATACCATTTCCAACTATAACCTGGCTGAAAGATGGACAAGAAATTCCTGACCAGCCCCGTATTCAGATAGTTAGCAATGGTCTCCAACTGCGTATAGCCCCCAGTGAGGAGGGAGATACTGGCATGTATTCATGTGTTGCTATGAGCCCTGCTGGGGTTGACAAAGCAGATTTTGACCTAGCTGTTCAGCGTAAGTTTTTATTACAAATATAAATAGTTATCATATTTTCTCATTCAAAAATATTTTTAGACTCTTTCTTAAACATTTTTAAATTAATAGATTGAATAAATGTAAGTTGTCTCTTAAGAGCCTTTAAGAAAAATTAGATGTCTTAAATCATTTTAAAAACTTTAATATAGCCTGTTATGTTTTGTTTTAGTTCCCCCATCAATTGATGAATCCAATGTGGTTTACGATCGTAAAGTAAATGTAGACAGAAAAGTTCAACTGGAGTGTCCAGTTCATGGTATCCCCATTCCCACAGTGGAATGGATGGTCAATGGAGCTCCAGCCCAAAACTTGGATCATCTTGTGTAAGTGCTGCAACTGTTTGCTTTTCACAATGTCTGACTCTCTCTGTCTCACAATTTCTGCTGCCATGTTTATAAGCTTTCACTTAAGTCTGTCTGTCGTCAGTTTGAGGGATGTGCAAATCTTGTAACACCCATTTTTTACCCACTTCCAATGCAAGAAATTCAGTTACATCCATTTATTTTTAGCGCAATTTCCATTCTGGAGAATTGCGTTTATTAACCCGTCATTTCTGGATGGATGTGTGTCCGCAGCTTTAAGTCGTATCTCCTCCTCAACGAAGCAATATCGAGGACTAGTTCCAAAGCAATTATGTTAAGCTAGTTACGAAGATGAACATAGGCCAAAAAAATTCCGGGTTTCTTTCATGGATTTCCCGGAAAAGCCAAAAAGCTCGAAAAAATGCAGTATTTGGCCCATATCTCGGCAACCAGACCACTTAGCGACTTGAAACATGTACCAATCGATTCCTGCCATAATTTAGAACAATATTGCCGAAGAAAGTTTTCAAAAATATCCTTTCGTTGGGTCACAAAAAATTTTTTTAATTAATTAAAATTTGGACCGAATTAGTAGGCATTTTTATCCAACCACACCATACGCGTCATCACGTTCAATAGCTGCGCCATCACGTTCAATGGCTGCGTCATCACGTTCAGTAGCTAGGCGCGCACTGGTTTTTAGTCATGTAACTCTATTGTAAATAAAACATGTAAAATACTGAAAAAAAATTAATAAAAAACGTTTTAATAACTAATTAACTAACCAATGGTTTTACTAACCCTGCTCTTGATTTACGCTACGACAGAGCTATTTTTAGATAACATAAGGAAATTGCGCTAAAATTGTCACTAGACTTTTTAATTACCTTGTTTAATGAATGTGTTAAATAAGTAATTAAAACAAATTAAAAGATGAATATGTTGGATAGCAAAAGTGGAGACAACAATATTTGTGTCAATACATGATCAGTTGGGGTGAGCCTTTGTTCACAGATTTTATTCTTACCTGATAACCAAAACAGATGTTAATGGGGACAGATGATTGCCTTTAAGGCTGGTTTAAAGCAAGTATTTTAGTTGTGTTGGCTGGAATTACCTTGTTTAGCCTAAAACAAAATTGTGATTTGTGTGCGTTCTAAAGGGTTATTGTAACTCTGTGCAAACACTCTTGTAACTCTGTGCTAGTTGCAAACACTCTTGTAACTGTGTGCTAGTTGCAAACACTCTTGTAACTCTGTGCAAACACTCTTGTAACTCTGTGCAAACACTCTTGTAACTCTGTGCTAGTTGCAAACACTCTTGTAACTCTGTGCAAACACTCTTGTAACTCTGTGCAAACACTCTTGTAACTCTGTGCAAACACTCTTGTAACTCTGTGCTAGTTGCAAACACTCTTGTAACTCTGTGCAAACACTCTTGTAACTCTGTGCAAACACTCTTGTAACTCTGTGCTAGTTGCAAACACTCTTGTAACTCTGTGCTAGTTGCAAACACTCTTGTAACTCTGTGCAAACAGTCTTGTAACTCTGTGCAAACACTCTTGTAACTCTGTGCAAACACTCTTGTAACTCTGTGCTAGTTGCAAACACTCTTGTAACTCTGTGCAAACACTCTTGTAACTCTGTGCAAACACTCTTGTAACTCTGTGCTAGTTGCAAACACTCTTGTAACTCTGTGCAAACACTCTTGTAACTCTGTGCAAACACTCTTGTAACTCTGTGCAAACACTCTTGTAACTCTGTGCAAACACTCTTGTAACTCTGTGCTAGTTGCAAACACTCTTGTAACTCTGTGCAAACACTCTTGTAACTCTGTGCAAACACTCTTGTAACTCTGTGCAAACACTCTTGTAACTCTGTGCTAGTTGCAAACACTCTTGTAACTCTGTGCAAACACTCTTGTAACTCTGTGCAAACACTCTTGTAACTCTGTGCAAACACTCTTGTAACTCTGTGCAAACACTCTTGTAACTCTGTGCTAGTTGCAAACACTCTTGTAACTCTGTGCAAACACTCTTGTAACTCTGTGCTAGTTGCAAACACTCTTGTAACTCTGTGCAAACACTCTTGTAACTTTGTGCAAACACTCTTGTAACTCTGTGCTAGTTGCAATTTTCAATAGCACTGAGTGACTGGACATTATCTCAGGTGTAGAATGACAATACAGAGCCTGACTCACGATTGGGGAAATGATGAGTACCATCATCTCTCAGTACTCTCAATACAGTTTTTAGGGTGTCAACTTTATTAACAATGAATAGAATGCCAAAAAAAAATTTTGACTTTTATTTTTTAATTTTTAAAATTCATATTTATTAAGAAGTAGAAAATAAAACAGTATGCTTTGTTTAATGTCCTCAGGTTTCTCAATAATAACAGAATCCTTGAAATTGATAAAGTTAGTGTAGGGGACACTGCTTCTTATACCTGCATAGCCACAAATGAAGCTGGGCAAATTGAAAGAATATTTAACTTAGAAGTCTTAAGTAAGTTTTCATTTCATTCTAACACTATCAACTTTACTGTTCCCCAACTTGGTTAATTTTTAAAATTTGAATTGACATTTACCCTGAAATAAAAGATTAGATTGATGTATTTGACAGATTATCCAATTTTAAAAAATGTAATTGATGTGTAGCATTGCCTCTCAGTGTAATGGTCACCCACTGTGGATAGGGTGTGATGGTCAGCCACTGGGGTTAGGGTGTGATGGTCAGCCACTGGGGATAGGGTGTGATGGTCAGCCACTGGGGATAGGGTGTGATGGTCAGCCACTAGGGATAGGGTGTGATGGTCAGCCACTGGGGTTAGGGTGTGATGGTCAGCCACTGGGGTTAGGGTGTGATGGTCAGCCAGGTGTGATGGTCAGCCACTGGGGATAGGGTGTGATGGTCAGCCACTGGGGATAGGGTGTGATGGTCAGCCAGGTGTGACGGTCAGCCACTGGGGATAGGGTGTGATGGTCAGCCACTGGGGATAGGGTGTGATGGTCAGCCACTGGGGATAGGGTGTGATGGTCAGCCACTGGGGATAGGGTGTGATGGTCAGCCAGGTGTGACGGTCAGCCACTGGGGATAGAGTGTGATGGTCAGCCAGGTGTGATGGTCAGCCACTGGGGATAGGGTGTGATGGTCAGCCACTGGGGATAGGGTGTGATGGTCAGCCACTGGGGATAGGGTGTGATGGTCAGCCACTGGGGATAGGGTGTGATGGTCAGCCACTGGGGATAGGGTGTGATGGTCAGCCACTGGGGATAGGGTGTGATGGTCAGCCACTGGGGATAGGGTGTGATGGTCAGCCACTGGGGATAGGGTGTGATGGTCAGCCACTAGGGATAGGGTGTGATGGTCAGCCACTGGGAATAGGGTGTGATGGTCAGCCAGGTGTGATGGTCAGCCACTGGGGATAGGGTGTGATGGTCAGCCAGGTGTGATGGTCAGCCACTGGGGATAGGGTGTGATGGTCAGCCAGGTGTGATGGTCAGCCACTGGGGATAGGGTGTGATGGTCAGCCAGGTGTGATGGTCAGCCACTGGGGATAGGGTGTGATGGTCAGCCACTGGGGATAGGGTGTGATGGTCAGCCAGGTGTGATGGTCAGCCACTGGGGATAGGGTGTGATGGTCAGCCACTGGGGATAGGGTGTGATGGTCAGCCACTGGGGATAGGGTGTGATGGTCAGCCACTGGGGATAGGGTGTGATGGTCAGCCACTGGGGATAGGGTGTGATGGTCAGCCAGGTGTGATGGTCAGCCACTGGGGATAGGGTGTGATGGTCAGCCACTGGGGATAGGGTGTGATGGTCAGCCACTGGGGATAGGGTGTGATGGTCAGCCACTGGGGATAGGGTGTGATGGTCAGCCACTGGGGTTAGGGTGTGATGGTCAGCCGCTGGGGATAGGGTGTGATGGTCAGCCAGGTGTGATGGTCAGCCACTGGGGATAGGGTGTGATGATCAGCCAGGTGTGATGGTCAGCCACTGGGGATAGGGTGTGATGGTCAGCCACTGGGGATAGGGTGTGATTGTCAGCCACTGGGGATAGGGTGTGATGGTCAGCCAGGTGTGATGGTCACCCACTGGGGATAGGGTGTGATGGTCAGCCACTGGGGATAGGGTGTGATGGTCAGCCACTGGGGATAGGGTGTGATGGTCAGCCACTGGGGATAGGGTGTGATGGTCAGCCACTGGGGTTAGGGTGTGATGATCA
This sequence comes from Physella acuta, assembly GCF_028476545.2. Classification (NCBI taxonomy): domain Eukaryota; kingdom Metazoa; phylum Mollusca; class Gastropoda; family Physidae; genus Physella; species Physella acuta. The sequence continues at coordinate 167,158 of NW_026731742.1, read as the reverse complement.
GCCAGGTGTGATGGTCAGCCACTGGGGATAGGGTGTGATGATCAGCCAGGTGTGATGGTCAGCCACTGGGGATAGGGTGTGATGGTCAGCCACTAGGGATAGGGTGTGATGGTCAGCCACTGGGGTTAGGGTGTGATGGTCAGCCACTGGGGATAGGGTGTGATGATCAGCCAGGTGTGATGGTCAGCCACTGGGGATAGGGTGTGATGGTCAGCCACTGGGGATAGGGTGTGATGATCAGCCAGGTGTGATGGTCAGCCACTGGGGATAGGGTGTGATGATCAGACAGGTGTGATGGTCAGCCACTGGGGATAGGGTATGATGGTCAGCCAGGTGTGATGGTCAGCCACTGGGGATAGGGTGTGATGGTCAGCCACTGGGGATAGGGTGTGATGGTCAGCCAGGTGTGACGGTCAGCCACTGGGGATAGGGTGTGATGGTCAGCCACTGGGGATAGGGTGTGACTCAGTAGCATTACACAGGTTGTTGTAAAGTATACAATGGCCATGATTATAATGTTGCTGACAAACAGGACAGGTAGGGCATAATTGACATGAATGACATAAATGTTCAGCCCTAAAAATAGGAAAAATAGGTTACACACTTGTCAATGATACACTATAACCTATTTTAAACACTTGAATAGACTTTGTAACCTATACACATCAGGCCCACAATGACTATGTGACTAGCTAATACCTAAATAGATTTACATGACTAGATCTTTATATAAAAATATAATCTTTCTAGCCTGTGATTGTAACCATGCCAGTTTGCCGTTAAGTTACTAAGACTGGCCTAATGCATGGTTTAAATATTAGCCTATACTTGCTATCATCGTTTGCTGACCAATGACCATCAGCACATAGGGTCTAGATCCCATGGTACATTGTGACCAATGACCATCAGCACATAGGGTCTAGAGCCCATGGCACTTTACATTGTGACCAATGACCATCAGCACATAGGGTCTAGAGCCCATGGCACTTTACATTGTGACCAATGACCATCAGCACATAGGGTCTAGATCCCATGGTACTTTACATTGTGACCAATGACCATCAGCACATAGGGTCTAGATCCCATGGTACTTTACATTGTGACCAATGACCATCAGCACATAGGGTCTAGATCCCATGACACATTGTGACCAATGACCATCAGCACATAGGGTCTAGATCCCATGGGACATTGTGACCAATGACCATCAGCACATAGGGTCTAGATCCCATGGTACTTTACATTGTGACCAATGACCATCAGCACATAGGGTCTAGATCCCATGGTACTTTACATTGTGACCAATGACCATCAGCACATAGGGTCTAGATCCCATGGTACTTTACATTGTGACCAATGACCATCAGCACATAGGGTCTAGATCCCATGACACATTGTGACCAATGACCATCAGCACATAGGGTCTAGATCCCATGGGACATTGTGACCAATGACCATCAGCACATAGGGTCTAGATCCCATGGTACTTTACATTGTGACCAATGACCATCAGCACATAGGGTCTAGAGCCCATGGTACTTTACATTGTGACCAATGACCATCAGCACATAGGGTCTAGATCCCATGGGACTTAACATAGTGACCAATGACCATCAGCACATAGGGTCTAGATCCCATGGCACTTTACATTGTGACCAATGACCATCAGCACATAGGGTCTAGATCCCATGACACATTGTGACCAATGACCATCAGCACATAGGGTCTAGAGCCCATGACACTTTACATTGTGACCAATGACCATCAGCACATAGGGTCTAGAGCCCATGACACATTGTGACCAATGACCATCAGTACATAGGGTCTAGATCCCATGGTACTTAACATTGTGACCAATGACCATCAGCACATAGGGTCTAGATCCCATGGCACTTTACATTGTGACCAATGACCATCAGCACATAGGGTCTAGATCCCATGACACATTGTGACCAATGACCATCAGCACATAGGGTCTAGATTCCATGGCACTTTACATTGTGACCAATGACCATCAGCACATAGGGTCTAGATCCCATGGCACATTGTGACCAATGACCATCAGCACATAGGGTCTAGATCCCATGGGACTTTACATTGTGACCAATGACCATCAGCACATAGGGTCTAGAGCCCATGGTACTTTACATTGTGACCAATGACCATCAGCACATAGGGTCTAGAGCCCATGGGACTTAACATTGTGACCAATGACCATCAGCACATAGGATCTAGATCCCATGGCACATTGTGACCAATGACCATCAGCACATAGGGTCTAGATCCCATGGTACTTTACATTGTGACCAATGACCATCAGCACATAGGGTCTAGAGCCCATGGTACTTTACATTGTGACCAATGACCATCAGCACATAGGGTCTAGATCCCATGGCACTTTACATTGTGACCAATGACCATCAGCACATAGGGTCTAGAGCCCATGGCACATTGTGCTGTAAGTCAGAACACTACCCAGATTCCCAGAGGTCACATGACTTTGGAAAACTAGTAACAATTGCTCACAAGAGCACATCATAGCATTAACAAGTGCTGCTCCACAGGGCCCACAAACGTATAAGATTCTGATTATTTCCCTGGAAGGTGACACTATGGCATGTGTTACAGAAGTATATTACAGTTCCTCCAATAAAAAATATAATGTATGTATTTGACAGTTCCTCCCAGTATTGAGCGTAAATCTGTTGAGAAGAGCCTAAGTGTGGTACAAAACAGCACTGTTAGACTGCACTGCCCAGCCACAGGAGTACCAGAGCCAGACATCTTGTGGATGAAAGACAAAGTGAGAACAATTTTAGAAAACCACCCCATACAGACAGGCTTGGCAATAAATCATCCCTTTTGTGACCAATCTTTAAATCTTTTTCTTTTACAACATTCTTTTTACTTGACAACATTTTTGTTCCTTGCAACATTTTTCTTCCTTTACAATTGTAAATTAAACCACAGGTAGTTAGCCTGTGCCAAGATGGCTCAGGTAGTTCTTTTACCCAGGTAGCTTGAAAGATGATTTGTAATCAGCAACCTCTACATTTCTTGTAACTATTTTACTTGGACAATGTATGGCCTATTGAAATGTGTGTAACACAATTGTTTCACCTGTGAAATCAGGTAATTCTAAAACCCTAACCCACTCATGTGTTTTGACAGCAACCCATTTTAGACTTCCCATACATTGATATGCGAGTGTTGAATGATGGCCAGACCCTAGAACTCAGCAATGCCCAGCTTGAAGATGCTGGTAACTACAGCTGTAGGGCAATAAACCCTGCTGGAGTGGATGACATGGATCTTACTCTTCAAGTTTTTAGTAAGTTGTTTAGTAACATCGTTCACATTTATATTAATGTGTCATCAAATATTATCTGAAAACCTATTGGCCAAAGCCTATTGTTTGAACTTCTCTTGGCCAAAAAAAACATTGGCCCAGTAGCAACTGGCCAAACACCAGTTTCTAGAACACCATTGGCCCAATGCTTGTAATGCCTTTCTGGCACTCCAAAAAAAAAAGCACTGAAAGTAAATACACTAGAAATTTATTTAGAGGTTTGTACACTAATTTTTAAAGCAGTTGAATTAATTTCATCCTGGTCATATTTATATTATGTTGAACAGGTGTAAAAAAAAAAATTTGTTTTACTAACAGTTCCTCCTCTGATTGGCAAGCCAACTCCAGATAGACTCCATGTACATCAAGGTCAATCTATATCTATGAGATGTGCAGTCATAGGCAATCCTGAGCCAACAATTTTATGGTTTAAAGATGGAGCTGTTATACTTGAGGAAGAGAATGGACGCAAGCAGGTACACAGTACTCAATCATTCTTTTCATATAAGCATATCCATTAGCTTTCAGAATTTAGGAAGAATTAATGTTTAGACTCTAGACCATTCTCTGATGTATGTTTTCTAGACCATTCTCTGGTGTATGTTTTAGATTTTAGACCATTCTCTGCTGTATGGTTTAGATTTTAGACCATTCTCTGATGTATGGTTTAGATTTTAGACCATTCTCTGCTGTATGTTTTAGATTTTAGACCACTCCATGACCCTACAAATAGTGGATGTCCAGCCACTGGACAGAGCCAGGTACACCTGCCATGCTGAGAACCAGGCTGGATTTGCAGAAAAATATTTTGACCTGGAAGTTTATGGTAAAACAGAATGGTCTTAGTTTTGTGGGTTTTGGAGACACCAAACCCTACCTATTTAATATAATTGCTTTGACCAAACCCTTCTTAAAAGGAACAATAAAATACGTTTTTAAAATTCAAAACATAGGTATATATTTTACTGGTGCACTAAATGAACTGTACATTAACATTTGTTTAAAGATCATTAAAATATGATTTTTACACAAAAAATAAAAACATAATAATGAATGTTTACTGCAAATCACTGTGACTTTTGCTGTTGAATTTCAGATTAGTTTGCTTGACATAGTTAGTCTGAAGGGATTAAAAAAATTCAGAAAAAAATCACACAATACATTGTCACGAAAGTCCCAAGCCGACATCTGGGCTGTTGTATAGAAATAAATGTTTGTCACATAAAAGATCAACTGTGACATTGACGTGACATACGTGTATTGTGATGTCAAGGGTTCGATAATATAGAAATATCATAATACCAAAAAGTGTTCTCTGGCTCTGGCACACTTTTTCTTTGTCTAGAACCTGCAAGAATTAATGGTTCTGGCAAGAGAGTGGAGATGCCAGTCATCTTAGACCAGGAGGTTGTACTCAACTGTCCAGCCGAAGGGGTGCCTACACCAAGCATCACTTGGTACAGAAAAAATGTCCTCATTCCTGCTTATGGCATGGCCAACATTCGAATTCAGGTCATTTTTTTAACCTTTTTATTATAGAGATTTTGTGTAACAATGTTTTCTATTTTACTTTTGTACTTGATGTAAATGTTTGTGTGACTGATGTGATTTCCTTAACATCTTGCAGGAGACAGGCAAGCAGTTGGTGATCTTATCAGCCCAGCTGTTAGACTTTGGAGATTATTCCTGCTACGCTAGAAATGATGCAGGAGATGACAGACTACAGTTTATTGTATCTATTATGGGTAAATTCTTGTACATTCCATCTACTACTACAGTTTATTTTATCTATTATGGGTAAATTCTTGTTCATTCCATCTAGTACTACAGTTTATTGTATCTATTATGGGTAAATTCTTGTTCATTCCATCTAGTACTACAGTTTATTGTATCTATTATGGGTAAATTCTTGTACATTCCATCTACTACTACAGTTTATTTTATCTATTATGGGTAAATTCTTGTTCATTCCATCTAGTACTACAGTTTATTGTATCTATTATGGGTAAATTCTTGTTCATTCCATCTAGTACTACAGTTTATTGTATCTATTATGGGTAAATTCTTGTTCATTCCATCTAGTACTACAGTTTATTGTATCTATTATGGGTAAATTCTTGTTCATTCCATCTAGTACTACAGTTTATTGTATCTATTATGGGTAAATTCTTGTTCATTCCATCTAGTACTACAGTTTATTGTATCTATTATGGGTAAATTCTTGTTCATTCCATCTACTACTACAGTTTATTGTATCTATTATGGGTAAATTCTTGTTCATTCCATCTAGTACTAGATGCAACAGCTATTTCTGTTTTAACCCTTTATAGTCTTAAGTGCCAGCTGTTACCTGAGAAACTGTTTTGTGGTAGAGCCCAGTGCAAATACTATATATAGTAAGTTTGTTTACACATAGTAACTGAAGTCTCATTGGTAATGAGATTTTGAAGATACAGGCGGAAGCGGGAAATAACAAGTTTTATTTTTTATGTTGTTTTCATGTTGTTCTATCACATGTGGTTCATTTTCTACAATTTTTCTGAAGTTAAGATTATTTTTTCAAATTACTGGCAATATGATTAGTGAAATCAAATCTAATTAAAATGCCTCTACCGTTGTCAAGCGTTATTTATAATGTAACTAATACAATGATATTGAAAAAGAGAGTAGCTCCATTGACTATGTTGAATTTTTTTTTAGCATTTAAAATGAATTTTTTATAGAAATAATATTAGAAAGAGCATTTTGTTAATGTTTCTCTGGGATTCATATAATTTGTATTTATTAATAGAAAATTATTATGCTATTTTACCTCATACATTATAAACTCAGACCAATTTTGTGTACAATGATTTTTATTTTATCTTTGTAACTTTAAAGGTCATTTTAAAATAATTTTTTTTAAATGTACCTTGGATGAAAATGCGTTTTCTTTTTGCCTGGCCATAGGGGAAGTGAAACAGATTTAATGCCATGGACGGTAAAGGGTTAATAATCAAATATATCAGTAAAAATTCAGACTTTTTATTTGCTATCTTAGAACACAATTTTGAGGCATTTTTTTCCCTAACAACTGTCCACATTTACTGTATTGGTATTATAGTTCCACCAGAGATAGAGGAAGGCCAAACTGAAGTAGCTGAAAGTGTTAACTCCAGAGCCATTTTACCATGTGAAACAAGTGGTCAGCCACCTCCCACAGTCACCTGGACCAAAAATGATCAACCCTTCCCTGCAACTGGACTTCGCCACAGAGTACTGCCCTCAGGTTCTCTAGAATTTATGATAGTCCGCCTGGAAGATGATGGTGTTTATACCTGCAATGCCAGTAATGCTGCGGGCAGCGCTCACAGATCTGTCCAGCTCTATGTTAGAAGTAAGACACTCTTCTCTTGATATAGGAATGACATTTTTGGGACACACTCAAACTTATTTCATTGAATAGAACCTGAACTAACAAAATAAGGCTGGGTTAGTTCAGTTTAGCTGAGATTTGTAAGTGCCCATAAGTAGACACGGGATGGCGTGGTGGAATGGTAGTGATTGTCTGCTAACTCACAAGTCTCGAGTTCGGGTCCCTGGCTAGAGTCATGACATGTTCCAGAGTCCACTCAAATCTTATGTTAGGTAAATTAAAGGCAGCTGGGCATAGTGCTGACCACACTATCCCTTCATATGTCACAGAAACAGGTTAACTCTACTTAACCTGCTCAGTGGGTCACCAGATCTGGAAGGGGACTTTTTTACAAACAGCAGAGAGTTTTCATCAGTTGCTATAATTTCAGTTCCTGCCAAGATTGTAAGTCCAGGCCTATAATTTCAGTTCCTGCCAAGATTGTAAGTCCAGGCCTATAATTTCAGTTCCTGCCAAGATTGTAAGTCAAGGCCTATAATTTCAGTTCCTGCCAAGATTGTAAGTCCAGGCCTATAATTTCAGTTCCTGCCAAGATTGTAAGTCCAGGCCTATAATTTCAGTTCCTGCCAAGATTGTAAGTCCAGGCCTATAATTTCAGTTCCTGCCAAGATTGTAAGTCCAGGCCTATAATTTCAGTTCCTGCCAAGATTGTTAGTTGAGGCCTATAATTTCAGTTCCTGCCAAGATTGTAAGTCCAGGCCTATAATTTCAGTTCCTGCCAAGATTGTAAGTCCAGGCCTATAATTTCAGTTCCTGCCAAGATTGTAAGTCTAGGCCTATAATTTCAGTTCCTGCCAAGATTGTTAGTCGAGGCCTATAATTTCAGTTCCTGCCAAGATTGTAAGTCTAGGCCTATAATTTCAGTTCCTGCCAAGATTGTAAGTCTAGGCCTATAATTTCAGTTCCTGCCAAGATTGTAAGTCGAGGCCAACCAACAGTAAGGGCATCAGAGGGAGAGGCTGTCATATTAAGTTGTCAAGTGGAAGGTTTACCAACTCCCAACTTACAGTGGCTGAAAAACAGAATACTTCTGAGTCCAGACAGACGTAAGTCTATTCTTATACTTCAAAACAGTTCTTACACGGAAGCTAGCATTCATCCTTTAATAATTTTGATTCTTTGTTTAACATGTTTAAATGAGTTGATACATTTTGTATGAGTTGATATATTTTGTATGAGTTGATACATTTTGTATGAGTTGATACATTTTGTATGCAGTTCTTTGTAAAAAGTTTAATTAGTCCACAAATATTGTTTTAGTAGTCCGTTTTATTATTTCAGGTATAACGTTGATGTCCAATGGATCTCTGTACATATCTGTAGTTTTATTATTTCAGGTATAACGCTGATGTCCAATGGATCTCTGTACATATCTGTAGTTTTATTATTTCAGGTATAACGCTGATGTCCAATGGATCTCTGTACATATCCGTACTGGACAGGAAGGATGCTGGTGTGTACACTTGTCTGGCTGAAAATAATGCTGGCAGTGATGCTAAAGACATACGTCTTAGGGTACAAGGTAGGGGTGATAACTCTGGGTTTAAAGTCCCAAACTGATTCTACTGTGGTATTCTACCCTTTCCATATGTTGAGAACTTGTATCTGACAGAGCCCCCATCTACTGTGGTATTCTACCCTTTCCATATGTTGAGAACTTGTATCTGACAGAGCCCCCAGAGCTGCTTGTTGGACAAACTGAGTTCACTGTGCTACAGAATAGAACAATAGTCCTGCCATGCCAGGCTAATGGCCGACCTAAGCCAAAAATTACTTGGGAAAAAGATGGACAGGATATCACCCTATCAACCAGTCATAGACGTGGCTCAGGCAGGGTGCACTACATCACTCTTCAGAATGGAAATTTAGCTATTCCACACTCAAGGTAATTTGACCACTACCTCCTGTCAACACCTTGCTATAATGCTAAATCTATTTCATCCAGTGCATGATCTAGCTGCATGACATTTGGAGGTCTGGGTTCAACAGGTGGACAAATATCAATGAAAGCTAATAGTAATTCAGTGGTAAAATTATCCATAAACCTTTTTATTTTTAGAGCTGAAGATGTCGGTACATACACGTGTACAGCAGAAAACAGTGCTGGGCGAAGAAGTCAAACCCTTAAGCTCTATGTTCATGGTGAGATCTTTGAATCATTAAACTCTTAAGCTCTATGTTCACGGTGAGATCTTTGAATCATTAAACCCTTAAGCTCTATGTTCACGGTGAGATCTTTGAATCATTAAACTCTTAAGCTCTATGTTCAAGGTGAGATCTTTGAATCATTAAACTCTTAAGCTCTATGTTCACGGTGAGATCTTTGAATCATTAAACTCTTAAGCTCTATGTTCACGGTGAGATCTTTGAATCATTAAACCCTTAAGCTCTATGTTCAGGGTGAGATCTTTGAATCATTAAACTCTTAAGCTCTAAGCTGATAATGGGATCTTTTCCTTAAAAAACAATCCATATATAAACCTCACCAGTAAGACCAAATACTAAGGTGATAAATGTTTCTTTAGTGCCACCTATGATAGAGTCAACAAATCGCCAGTTTACAGTTTCTGTTGGATCCAACGTTGCCTTGCCTTGTAAGACTACTGGTATCCCCACACCTACTATTAACTGGACTAAGGACAGACGTAGAATAGATTTCAGGAGCCCCAAGTTTAAAGTTGAACAAGATGGACGTTTATTTATAAGCAACATAAGTGTAAGCTATTCTTGTGGTATTATTTTCTATTAAAATACTCTATTTATGATTCCAGTTCATTGTTTACATGTTTTAAATTACAAAAATTGTGGTGTTGATGGTTATTTAGGGTTAGGGTATAATGTAACTATATTCCTCTCACTATATTCCTCTCACTGTATTCCACTCACTGTATTCCTCTCACTATATTCCTCTCACTGTATTCCTCTCACTATATTCCTCTCACTATATTCCTCTCACTGTATTCCTCTCACTATATTCCTCTCACTGTATTCCTCTCACTGTATTCCTCTCACTATATTCCTCTCACTATATTCCTCTCACCGTATTCCTCTCACTGTATTCCTCTCACTATATTCCTCTCACTATATTCCTCTCACTATATTCCTCTCACTATATTCCTCTCACTGTATTCCTCTCACTGTATTCCTCTCACTATATTCCTCTCACTATATTCCTCTCACTATATTCCTCTCACTGTATTCCTCTCACTATATTCCTCTCACTATATTCCTCTCACTATATTCCTCTCACTGTATTCCTGTAGGCTGAGGACACTGGTGACTATGTTTGCACAGCAGAGAATAGTGCAGGAACAGATTCACAGAGCCGGCTTGTTAGGGTTCAGGGTAGCTATAAACTTTTAGGGTTCAGGGTAGCTTTAAACTTTTAGGGTTCAGGGTAGCTATACATTTTTAGGGTTCAGGGTAGCTCTAACTTTTAGGGTTCAGGGTAGTTATAAACTTTTAGGGTTCAGGGTAGTTATAAACTTTTAGGGTTCAGGATAGCTATAAACTTTAAGGGTTCAGGGTAGCTATACATTTTTAGGGTTCAGGGTAGCTCTAACTTTTAGGGTTCAGGGTAGTTATAAACTTTTAGGGTTCAGGGTAGCTATAAATTTGAGGGTTTAAGGTAGCTATAAACTTTTGGGGTTTATGGAAGCAATACACTTTTAGGGTTCAGGGTAGATATACATTTTGAGGTTCAGGGAAGATATAAAGGTTAAGGTTATAACTGCTATAACTGACAATCTAATATTAACTTCTCAGTTCCACCTGTGTTTATCAATGTACCTAGAGATAGAGAGCTGACTGTCAACAGTCGTTTCCAAATGTCATGCTCAGCAAAAGGTTCACCCACTCCGTCTATTACTTGGAAGTTGAATGGGAAGACATTGGCAGGTATGTTCAAACAGTTTGTCTCAACCATTTGTTGGATTAGTTTGATCAAACAATTTGTCTCAACCATTTGTTGGATTAGTTTTATCAAACAGTTTGTCTCAACCATTTGTTGGATTAGTTTTATCAAACAGTTTGTCTCAACTATTTGTTGGATTAGTTTTATCAAACAGTTTGTCTCAACCATTTGTTGGATTAGTTTTATCAAACAGTTTGTCTCAACTATTTGTTGGATTAGTTTTATCAAACAGTTTGTCTCAACCATTTGTTGGATTAGTTTTATCAAACAGTTTGTCTCAACCATTTGTTGGATTAGTTTTATCAAACAGTTTGTCTCAACCATTTGTTGGATTAGTTTTATCAAACAGTTTGTCTCAACTATTTGTTGGATTAGTTTTATCAAACAGTTTGTCTCAACCATTTGTTGGATTAGTTTTATCAAACAGTTTGTCTCAACTATTTGTTGGATTAGTTTTATCAAACAGTTTGTCTCAACTATTTGTTGGATTAGTTTTATCAAACAGTTTGTCTCAACCATTTGTTACTTTCTCGTATATACAAAGTATAGAGAAAGTCTTGTAATCATGCAAAAAAAAAAAATCGAGATTTTTACAAATCTCGACGTTTTACACCTCACTGATACGGAAAAACATAATTTTGCAATCTTGTCTGTGTGTCTGTCTGTCTGTCTGTCCGTGTGTAAACACGATAACTTGAGTACCGTTACAGCTAGGTTGATGAAATTTCATATATAAGTATTTTATCAAAATCGTAGATCCGTATCAACTTTTAAGCGATTTCCGATGACCTGAAGTGGTACTTTTCCTACTTTGAATTTTTCAAAAGCCTATTACTTGAGTACTATTTCAGATAGATAAATGAAATTTCACATGTAAGTAAAAGATCTAATTCTCTACTTTCTGTTAAATTTTGAGTAATTTCCGTTGACTGGAAGTAGTACTTTACGCTACTTCCGATTTCTCAAAAAACTAATGTAAATTTTAAAAGTACTAATAATATTGCGCACTATTATGCGCTTTTTTATTTGGCGTTCACTTGGTGTGCAATTAATTTGTCTACGAGATTTTATTCTTTTTTTTAAACTTTAAAATGGATTAAAAATCATGTCTATAGCCCGAGTTCCCATCCCCTGTTATTTTATATAAGAATATTCGAGAAAGTTTAGGGGAGATCACTCCCGGTTTATTGGATTAGTTTTATCAAACAGTTTGTCTCAACCATTTGTTGGATTAGTTTTATCAAACAGTTTGTCTCAACTATTTGTTGGATTAGTTTTATCAAACAGTTTGTCTCAACAATTTGTTGGATTAGTTTTATCAAACAGTTTGTCTCAACCATTTGTTGGATTAGTTTTATCAAACAGTTTGTCTCAACCATTTGTTGGATTAGTTTTATTATGTGTAAAACTTGTCCCTTGTCCAATACAGAGAGGCTAGTGGTTACAACTGGCGAGATTTACAAACACCCAGCCAGATTTCTTTCTGTAGCAGTGCTTATTTGGGCTAAAACATTCTGAAAGATTCTATAGCTGAAAACTTACTAGACTGTAGAAAAGACTTGTTGTTTTAACTCTAGCAAAAAATATTACTTTGTTACAAATGCACCATATTTAGTGTATTTAGAAAAAAATAATGAGTTGTTTATTCTGTTGGTATGTATTTTGTTATGACAGCCTGGCTTCACCAGGTAGAACAATAGGTATAGCTGATTTCTAAGGGAGGGGAGGGGTTTTATCAAAATATAAATAACGCAAAGGAAATGCTTGATTTGATAAAAAGAAAATGACAAAATGAAACAGATCGAATTTACAAATTTAAAAAATATATTCCATGCTACATACAATTTTATTCATGTACTTTACCTGATGATGTAGGTGTCTTTAACTCTGTAACATCTACATCACCTGATGATTAGATGACAAAAGTTTTAATATATACTGAAATATAAGCAGTGTAAATTTGATTGTCAATATGTAAAAAGTCATTTTGTCAGGAGCCAACATGTCGTGAACCCATTTATTGTGAGGCCTCAATTGGACCATCGTCAAGTCCCATCCATCTATCACCCTCAACCTTAAAGATAAGACAATATAAAATTGTTCAAATGTTGTTTCTTGTAGCTCCTGCCAGTGTGAATGGGGCTAGCACCATAACAGTGAGAAATGCTAATGTTGTTTCTTGTAGCTCCTGCCAGTGTGAATGGGGCTAGCACCATAACAGTGAGAAATGCTTATGTTGTTTCTTGTAGCTCCTGCCAGTGTGAATGGGGCCAGCACCATAACAGTGAGAAATGCTATGAAGGAAGATGCTGGAGAGTATACCTGTATAGCTGCTAACCCTGCTGGTCAGCTCATCACTGCCAGCGCTAGAGTCATCATTAAAGGTCAGTTCATCAACAGACAGCCATAGGTCCTACCACAACAGCCATAGGTCCTACCACAACAGCCATAGGTGCTACCACAACAGCCTTAGGTGCTACCACAACAGCCATAGGTCCTACCACAACAGACAGCCATAGGTGCTACCACAACAGCCTTACGTGCTACCACAACAGACAGCCTTAGGTGCTACCACAACAGCCATAGGTCCTACCACAACAGCCATAGGTGCTACCACAACAGCCTTAGGTGCTACCACAACAGCCATAAGTGCTACCACAACAGCCATAGGTCCTACCACAACAGACAGCCATAGGTGCTACCACAACAGACAGCCATAGGTGCTACCACAACAGCCATAGGTCCTACCACAACAGCCTTAGGTGCTACCACAACAGACAGCCATAGGTGCTACCACAACAGCCTTACGTGCTACCACAACAGACAGCCTTAGGTGCTACCACAACAGCCATAGGTCCTACCACAACAGCCATAGGTGCTACCACAACAGCCTTAGGTGCTACCACAACAGCCATAAGTGCTACCACAACAGCCATAGGTCCTACCACAACAGACAGCCATAGGTCCTACCACAACAGACAGCCATAGGTGCTACCACAACAGCCATAGGTCCTACCACAACAGCCTTAGGTGCTACCACAACAGACAGCCATAGGTGCTACCACAACAGCCTTAGGTGCTACCACAACAGCCATAGGTGCTACCACAACAGCCATAGGTCCTACCACAACAGACAGCCATAGGTGCTACCACAACAGCCATAGGTGCTACCACAACAGCCATAGGTCCTACCACAACAGCCATAGGTCCTACCACAACAGCCATAGGTGCTACCACAACAGCCTTAGGTGCTACCACAACAGCCATAGGTCCTACCACAACAGACAGCCATAGGTGCTACCACAACAGCCTTACGTGCTACCACAACAGACAGCCTTAGGTGCTACCACAACAGACAGCCATAGGTGCTACCACAACAGCCATAGGTCCTACCACAACAGCCTTAGGTGCTACCACAACAGACAGCCATAGGTGCTACCACAACAGCCTTAGGTGCTACCACAACAGCCATAGGTGCTACCACAACAGCCATAGGTCCTACCACAACAGACAGCCATAGGTGCTACCACAACAGCCATAGGTGCTACCACAACAGCCATAGGTCCTACCACAACAGCCATAGGTCCTACCACAACAGCCATAGGTGCTACCACAACAGCCTTAGGTGCTACCACAACAGCCATAGGTCCTACCACAACAGACAGCCATAGGTGCTACCACAACAGCCTTACGTGCTACCACAACAGACAGCCTTAGGTGCTACCACAACAGCCATAGGTCCTACCACAACAGCCATAGGTGCTACCACAACAGCCTTAGGTGCTACCACAACAGCCATAAGTGCTACCACAACAGCCATAGGTCCTACCACAACAGACAGCCATAGGTGCTACCACAACAGACAGCCATAGGTGCTACCACAACAGCCATAGGTCCTACCACAACAGCCTTAGGTGCTACCACAACAGACAGCCATAGGTGCTACCACAACAGCCTTACGTGCTACCACAACAGACAGCCTTAGGTGCTACCACAACAGCCATAGGTCCTACCACAACAGCCATAGGTGCTACCACAACAGCCTTAGGTGCTACCACAACAGCCATAAGTGCTACCACAACAGCCATAGGTCCTACCACAACAGACAGCCATAGGTCCTACCACAACAGACAGCCATAGGTGCTACCACAACAGCCATAGGTCCTACCACAACAGCCTTAGGTGCTACCACAACAGACAGCCATAGGTGCTACCACAACAGCCTTAGGTGCTACCACAACAGCCATAGGTGCTACCACAACAGCCATAGGTCCTACCACAACAGACAGCCATAGGTGCTACCACAACAGCCATAGGTGCTACCACAACAGCCATAGGTGCTACCACAACAGCCATAGGTGCTACCACAACAGCCATAGGTGCTACCACAACAGACAGCCATAGGTGCTACCACAACAGCCATAGGTCCTACCACAACAGCCATAGGTCCTACCACAACAGATAGACTAACCCATTAAGGAGAGAAAACTCCAAAAGCAAACTACTACAGATCATTTCTTCCTTTATGTTCATTATTACAAATAATAAAAACTAGAAGAGTTAACTTTGCACACCTAGCCATACTTTTTTTCTCTCAAGTGCCACCTCGTGTGATTGTACCACACACATAGCCATACTTTTTTTCTCTAAAGTCCCACCTCGTGTGATTGTACCACACACATAGCCATACTTTTTTTCTCTCAAGTGCCACCTCGTGTGATTGTACCACACACATAGCCATACTTTTTTTCTCTAAAGTCCCACCTCGTGTGATTGTACCACACACATAGCCATACTTTTTTTCTCTAAAGTCCCACCTCGTGTGATTGTACCACACACATAGCCATACTTTTTTTCTCTAAAGTCCCACCTCGTGTGATTGTACCACACACATAGCCATACTTTTTTTCTCTAAAGTCCCACCTCGTGTGATTGTACCACACCCATAGCCATACTTTTTTTCTCCCAAGTCCCACCTCGTGTGATTGTACCACCACTTGACTGGGCTGTGAAGATTGCTGAGAAAGTGGTTCTGGACTGCTCTGTTGGGGGTGACCCTGCTCCTGAAATTGTCTGGACCAAAAATAGCCGACCTGTTGAGCTGGGAGATAGAATCCAGCAACTGGAGAATGGCTCTCTCATTATTTATGATGCTACAGTAAGTTGTGATTGCCTCTCTTAGCATTTATTATGTTGTGTTTATATAAGTGATTGGCTGACCCATTATTCTCTAAAACTTGGCAAATATCAAATAGAAATACTGATGTTGTGTTCTTGTAGGCGTCAGATGCTGGCAAATATAAATGTATTGCTGTAAATGATGCTGGGACATCAGAGGCACAGTCTGTTGTAACTGTCAAATGTAAGTTTTTGGTTGTCTACCTGTCTAAACAGTCTGTTGTAACTGTCAAATGTAAGTTTTTAGTTGTTTACCTGTCTAAACAGTCTGTTGTAACTGTCAAATGTAAGTTTTTGGTTGCTTACCTGTCTAAACAGTCTGTTGTAACTGTCAAATGTAAGTTTTTAGTTGCTTACCTGTCTAAACAGTCTGTTGTAACTGTCAAATGTAAGTTTTTGGTTGCTTACCTGTCTAAACAGTCTGTTGTAACTGTCAAATGTAAGTTTTTAGTTGTTTACCTGTCTAAACAGTCTGTTGTAACTGTCAAATGTAAGTTTTTGGTTGCTTACCTGTCTAAACAGTCTGTTGTAACTGTCAAATGTAAGTTTTTAGTTGTTTACCTGTCTAAACAGTCTGTTGTAACTGTCAAATGTAAGTTTTTGGTTGCTTACCTGTCTAAACAGTCTGTTGTAACTGTCAAATGTAAGTTTTTAGATGTTTACCTGTCTAAACAGTCTGTTGTAACTGTCAAATGTAAGTTTTTAGTTGCCTACCTGTCTAATTGTTCACTTGTAGATGATGGATGACTTATAGAAAGCTGTTCATGGATTCAAAAATTATCTTTATTCTATTTGTGTTTCTACAGAAAACATTTTCTTTTTCTGTATTTCCTCCTGAAATGTTTCTAAACCCCATGTATTTCCTCCTGATATGTTTCTGTATTTCCAGCGGAACCAAAATTTAAAATTGAGCCCAGCAATGCTGTAGTTGAGGTAGGGGAGACCACCTTGTTTGACTGTACAGCTGAGGGTGTGCCAGCTCCCTCCATGTTTTGGTGGAAGGAAAAGGTTGCCATAGTGACAGGAGGGAGGATTTCAGTCCTGGCAAACAACACCTTAAGGTGACACAAACTTCACTTACAAGGGGTGGGGTGAGGGGGACATTTTTTATGGACACCCTAGTAAAGGCTAGGATTGATTTATTTAATAACCTGCAGGCCTTATTACTAGGGTTGTGTAGAATAATGAAGATATAATCAAATGTCTGAATGTATGTGTTTCAACTAGGATTGTGTGTGATCAAATGTCTGAATGTATGTGTTTCAACTAGGATTGTGTAGAACAATGTGATCAAATGTATGTGTTTCAACTAGGATTGTGGCCACCCAGCAGTCTGATGGTGGCCTGTACAGATGTTTTGCAAGTAACCCACTGGGCAAGACATTTGTGGAGACCTACCTTAATGTGGTAGGTTAGTACAGCTTTTTCTTGCTCTCTTTTTTTGTCCAAAGATTAAACTTTTTCTATTAGACAATGGAAGATTGTGGAAGGGAACCATTACTTGTTCAGAGGGAAAATAAGTTGGTGGGTGTGATTGAAACTGAGAAAAAGAATTGTGTGTTGTTAGATGTTATATAGCAACCATTTTTCCTTGTTAAGTCCATGGAGAATATTCCTCCTGGGGTCCGTGGGGCCATTGTAGTGCCAGCTGTGGCAGAGGTGAGCACTCAAGGGTCAGGAGCTGTGACAACCCAAGGCCAGAGAATGGTGGCAGGAACTGTGTGGGGCCCAGTGTTGAAGTCTCCAGCTGTATGATAGAAGCATGCCCAGGTCAGTTCTCTTACACTTTGTATAGCCTCAGTTTAGTACTAAGTCCAGTCAGTAGTTTTAGTCTAGTTTCTGTTGCTACTGGACCACCTGAGCTGTTGCCATTGGCTACTGGACCACCTGAGCTGTTGCCATTGGCTACTGGACACCTGAGCAGTTGTTGCCATTGCCTTACATGATATCTCTTTGTTAGTCAAGTAGTAGAGTCATACCTACAGGTTTTTCATGAAGTTGTTTCTATTGAGCCCAAAAATTTTTGACAGTCCATGGCAACTGGGGAGCCTGGAACTTGTGGTCAGAGTGCAGCCTAACATGTGGAGGTGGCCATCGGAGAAGAATACGAGCTTGTAACAACCCAGCTCCCAGTGGCAGTGGTCAGCCTTGTATGGGCAGCGCTGAGGAAACAGAGAATTGCAATAGCCAACAATGTCCAGGTAGGTACTTGGGAGAACATTTTCTTGACTAGATATGCTTTAGGTACTTGGGACATTTTCTTGACTAGATATGCTTTAGGTACTTGGGACAACATTTTCTTGACTAGATATGCTTTAGGTACTTGGGACAACATTTTCTTGACTAGATATGCTTTAGGTACTTGGGAGAACATTTTCTTGACTAGATATCCTTTAGGTACTTGGGAGAACATTTTCTTGACTAGATATGCTTTAGGTACTTGGGAGAACATTTTCTTGACTAGATATGCTTTAGGTACTTGGGAGAACATTTTCTTGACTAGATATGCTTTAGGTACTTGGGAGAACATTTTCTTGACTAGATATGCTTTAGGTACTTGGGACAACATTTTCTTGACTAGATATGCTTTAGGTACTTGGGACAACATTTTCTTGACTAGATATGCTTTAGGTACTTGGGACAACATTTTCTTGACTAGATATGCTTTAGGTACTTGGGACAACATTTTCTTGACTAGACTTTGATTGATGATACTAATATGTTATGACATTCTTTCAGTTGATGGCAAATTTTCTGACTGGTCAGACTGGTCAGTGTGCTCTGTAACCTGTGGTCAAGGCACTCAAGTCAGATCTAGAAATTGCATTCAACCTTCCAATGGTGGCAGGAGATGTTGGGGTGATACTAATGAAGTCATGGAGTGTAGCCTGCCTCCCTGCTCTAGTAAGAACACACTTTGATATTTCTTCTTTCAGACCTATTGGCTCAGACAAACTATTTTTTGGGTGAATCAACAGGTTTGATTGTAACTACATATCATCAAGTGTTTTTCCAGTTTCATCCCTAGAACACAATAAGAATAGAATCATGAAAGAAACGGATTGCTTACCACATGAACATAAACAATGTGTGTATAATAGAGTGGATGATTAGTGCTTTATAAAGGAAACATTGATTTATTTTTAAGAGTTTATTAAAAATCTAATTCAGACAAATTTTATGACGCAATGAATTGTCACCTTCTCTCATTCGTGCCCAAGACACATGGAGTAGATGAAGTAGAATTCATCTGTTTCAATGACTTGGGCATATGAAGAGATAGTGTGGTCATCACTATAACAACTGAATATCCCCAACATGATCAAAGACAGTTGATGTGACGTCCATTACATTGGATACACTGAGAAACAATTGTCAACCTACATCTAAGATCCATTCAAGTGAAGACATTCTTCATTGTTCAACACTAAGAAGGCTAAACTTAATATTATACAGACTTTTGAATGACTGTTATCTGTAACTGACATAATTTTAAAACAACGACTGCTATCTGAAACTGACATAATTTTAAAACAATGACATCTCTCTTTAACTGAATAATTTTAAAACAGTGACTACTATTTTGTAATTGACATAATTTTAAAACCCAGCTGAACATGGAACTTGGCTCATGTAATATTTTGGCACTTTATTGCTATTAATGTTTGAATAAAATTTCAAATGACCAGCATCAAAACCCAACAACTCTACTCTATACGTCCCATTACAATCCACCAAATCCCCTCATTAAAAGATCTCTTTTCATTTGGATATCATGTGACTAAGACAAAACATATTTTCACTGTCAAGCTGACTTTGTAATTTTAGCACTGATGTCTTTTTTTTAATTCAATCTTTAAACACTTTGTTGTGTGCTGACGAAGACCTTAGGTTGTAACATACATTGTACTTGTCATTTCTTTTTATTGGGGCTAGATAAAAAAAAAACACAGACATGATATTCCTTGTTTGTTTCACTAGAAATTCCTCTGAGAGGTAAAGGCTATGTACTAGGCATCATCAACAATGTGGATATAGCAGACACAACTATTACAGCAGAGATCATTCCAAGAGAGAGTGGCAGCACTAGAGTACAAGCTTCAATTACAGCCATTCCACCTGATGCAGGTAAGTAGATACAAGACTCACTTAACCCCTACAATTACAGCCATTCCACCTGATGCAGGTAAGTAGATACAAGACTCACTTAACCCTTACAATTACAACCATTCCACCTGATGCAGGTAAGTAGATACAAGACTCACTTAACCCCTACAATTACAACCATTCCACCTGATGCAGGTAAGTAGATACAAGACTCACTTAACCCTTACAATTACAGCCATTCCACCTGATGCAGGTAAGTAGATACAAGACTCACTTAACTCTTACAATTACAGCCATTCCACCTGATGCAGGTAAGTAGATACAAGACTCACTTAACTCTTACAATTACAGCCATTCCACCTGATGCAGGTAAGTAGATACAAGACTCACTTAACCCTTACAATTACAGCCATTCCACCTGATGCAGGTAAGTAGATACAAGACTCACTTAACCCTTACAATTACAACCATTCCACCTGATGCAGGTAAGTAGATACAAGACTCACTTAACCCCTACAATTACAGCCATTCCACCTGATGCAGGTAAGTAGATACAAGACTCACTTAACCCTTACAATTACAACCATTCCACCTGATGCAGGTAAGTAGATACAAGACTCACTTAACCCTTACAATTACAACCATTCCACCTGATGCAGGTAAGTAGATACAAGACTCACTTAACCCCTACAATTACAACCATTCCACCTGATGCAGGTAAGTAGATACAAGACTCACTTAACCCTTACAATTACAGCCATTCCACCTGATGCAGGTAAGTAGATACAAGACTCACTTAACTCTTACAATTACAGCCATTCCACCTGATGCAGGTAAGTAGATACAAGACTCACTTAACTCTTACAATTACAGCCATTCCACCTGATGCAGGTAAGTAGATACAAGACTCACTTAACCCTTACAATTACAGCCATTCCACCTGATGCAGGTAAGTAGATACAAGACTCACTTAACCCTTACAATTACAACCATTCCACCTGATGCAGGTAAGTAGATACAAGACTCACTTAACCCTTACAGGTATTTAGTGCTAGCAACATGATCTGTCAGCCCAAATCTGATTCTAGTTTGAGATTTTTAGACTGGAAATGAGAAATGTAAAAATATTTTTAAAAATGTGCTCAGTTCAAACAGTTCAGCTCTTAGTGTGTAGAGACAACTTTTAAATTAGACTTGCATTAATTCACAGACTCAACTCTATACCTCCATTGTAAAAATGGGTGAACCTGAAAATATAATCTTTTAACATCCAGTGATTATATTAGTAAAACTGTTCGATTTGAATGGTTGAAATTTCCAGTTGACCAGCATATAGTGATGGTTTAAGTTTTGAGTTGACCAGCATATAGTGATGGTTGAAGTTTTCAGTTGACCAGCATATAGTGATGGTTGAAGTTTTCAATTGACCAGCATATAGTGATGGTTATATTTTCCAGTTGACCAGCATATAGTGATGGTTGAAGTTTTCAGTTGACCAGCATATAGTGATGGTTATATTTTCCAGTTGACCAGCATATAGTGATGGTTATATTTTCCAGTTGACCAGCATATAGTGATGGTTGAAGTTTTCAATTGACCAGCATATAGTGATGGTTGAAGTTTTCAATTGACCAGCATATAGTGATGTTTGAAGTTTTCAATTGACCAGCATATAGTGATGTTTGAAGTTTTCAATTGACCAGCATATAGTGATGGTTGAAGTTTTCAATTGACCAGCATATAGTGATGGTTGAAGTTTTCAATTGACCAGCATATAGTGATGGTTATATTTTCCAGTTGACCAGCATATAGTGATGGTTATATTTTCCAGTTGACCAGCATATAGTGATGGTTATATTTTCCAGTTGACCAGCATATAGTGATGGTTATATTTTCCAGTTGACCAGCATATAGTGATGGTTATATTTTCCAGTTGACCAGCATATAGTGATGTTTGAAGTTTTCAATTGACCAGCATATAGTGATGTTTGAAGTTTTCAATTGACCAGCATATAGTGATGGTTGAAGTTTTCAATTGACCAGCATATAGTGATGGTTGAAGTTTTCAATTGACCAGCATATAGTGATGGTTGAAGTTTTCAATTGACCAGCATATAGTGATGGTTGAAGTTTTTAGTTGACCAGCATATAGTGATGGTTGAAGTTTTCAGTTGACCAGCATATAGTGATGTTTGAAGTTTTCAATTGACCAGCATATAGTGATGGTTATATTTTCCAGTTGACCAGCATATAGTGATGGTTATATTTTCCAGTTGACCAGCATATAGTGATGGTTATTTTTTCCAGTTGACCAGCATATAGTGATGGTTATATTTTCCAGTTGACCAGCATATAGTGATGTTTGAAGTTTTCAATTGACCAGCATATAGTGATGGTTGAAGTTTTCAATTGACCAGCATATAGTGATGGTTGAAGTTTTCAGTTGACCAGCATATAGTGATGGTTATATTTTCCAGTTGACCAGCATATAGTGATGGTTATATTTTCCAGTTGACCAGCATATAGTGATGGTTATATTTTCCAGTTGACCAGCATATAGTGATGGTTGAAGTTTTCAGTTGACCAGCATATAGTGATGGTTATATTTTCCAGTTGACCAGCATATAGTGATGGTTATATTTTCCAGTTGACCAGCATATAGTGATGGTTGAAGTTTTCAGTTGACCAGCATATAGTGATGGTTGAAGTTTTTAGTTGACCAGCATATAGTGATGGTTAAAGTTTTTAGTTGACCAGCATATAGTGATGGTTGAAGTTTTTAGTTGACCAGCATATAGTGATGGTTAAAGTTTTTAGTTGACCAGCATATAGTGATGGTTAAAGTTTTTAGTTGACCAGCATATAGTGATGGTTATATTTTCCAGTTGACTCCATGCAGCACCTAATATCTCTGTTGACACCTGTCTACTGGACAACAGCACAAGAGATTAAAGGAGCAGCCAATGGTTACACTCTAACTGAAGGAAAATTTAGTCGAGAAGTGCAGGTGGAGTTTGCTACTGGTGAGTCGTTTTTTTGTGCCAACAGTGTGGGCATGAATATGTTCTTATCAGTTTACTACTTTTGTAGGCCAAAATGTGATTGTGTACAGGAAGGTGTTTTAGTTACTATCAATGTATGTGGTATAGTTTTTGTTACTATAAATGTTTGTGGTATAGATTTTGTTAGTATAAATGTATGTGGTATAGATTTTGTTAGTATAAATGCATGTGGTATAGATTTTGTTAGTATAAATGTATGTGGTATAGATTTTGTTACTATAAATGCATGTGGTATAGACTTTGTTAGTATAAATGTATGTGGTATAGACTTTGTTAGTATAAATGTATGTGGTATAGATTTTGTTAGTATAAATGTATGTGGTATAGATTTTGTTACTATAAATGCATGTGGTATAGACTTTGTTAGTATAAATGTATGTGGTATAGATTTTGTTAGTATAAATGTATGTGGTATAGATTTTGTTAGTATAAATGTTTGTGGTATAGATTTTGTTAGTATAAATGTATGTGGTATAGATTTTGTTACTATAAATGTATGTGGTATAGATTTTGTTAGTATAAATGTATGTGGTATAGATTTTGTTAGTATAAATGTATGTGGTATAGATTTTGTTAGTATAAATGTATGTGGTATAGATTTTGTTAGTATAAATGTATGTGGTATAGATTTTGTTACTATAAATGTATGTGGTATAGATTTTGTAAGTATAAATGTATGTGGTATAGATTTTGTTAGTATAAATGTATGTGGTATAGATTTTGTTACTATAAATGTATGTGGTATAGTTTTTGTTAGTATAAATGTATGTGGTATAGATTTTGTTAGTATAAATGTATGTGGTATAGATTTTGTTAGTATAAATGTATGTGGTATAGATTTTGTTACTATAAATGTATGTGGTATGCAGGTGAAATTCTGAAGATGTCCCATTATGCCAATGGGGTGGACAGTGATGGAATCCTGCAGTTTGACATCATCATCAGAGGAGAAGTGCCAGACCTAGGAACTGTTAGTAAAGTACATCTTGCCCCTTATCAAGAGGAATACATTCAAACTGGCCCAGGTGAGAATTGCACACAGCACTAGCAAGCTGCTCTACACATGACTGACACCATCTCTTGTCCTGTATTAATTTGATCCAACATGTGTTCTACTAGACACCATCTCTTGTATTAATTTGATCCAACATGTGTTCTACTAGGCACCATCTCTTGTATTAATTTGATCCAACATGTGTTCTACTAGGCACCATCTCTTGTATTAATTTGATCCAACATGTGTTCTACTAGGCACCATCTCTTGTCCTATATTAATTTGATCCAACATGTGTTCTACTAGGCACCATCTCTTGTATTAATTTGATCCAACATGTGTTCTACTAGGCACCATCTCTTGTCCTATATTAATTTGATCCAACATGTGTTCTACTAGGCACCATCTCTTGTATTAATTTGATCCAACATGTGTTCTACTAGGCACCATCTCTTGTCCTATATTAATTTGATCCAACATGTGTTCTACTAGGCACCATCTCTTGTATTAATTTGATCCAACATGTGTTCTACTAGGCACCATCTCTTGTATTAATTTGATCCAACATGTGTTCTACTAGGCACCATCTCTTGTATTAATTTGATCCAACATGTGTTCTACTAGGCCCCATCTCTTGTATTAATTTGATCCAACATGTGTTCTACTAGGCACCATCTCTTGTATTAATTTGATCCAACATGTGTTCTACTAGGCACCATCTCTTGTCCTATATTAATTTGATCCAACATGTGTTCTACTAGGCCCCATCTCTTGTATTAATTTGATCCAACATGTGTTCTACTAGGCACCATCTCCTGTATTAATTTGATCCAACATGTGTTCTACTAGGCACCATCTCTTGTATTAATTTGATCCAACATGTGTTCTACTAGGCACCATCTCTTATATTAATTTGATCCAACATGTGTTCTACTAGGCACCATCTCTTGTATTAATTTGATCCAACATGTGTTCTACTAGGCACCATCTCTTGTATTAATTTGATCCAACATGTGTTCTACTAGGCACCATCTCTTGTATTAATTTGATCCAACATGTGTTCTACTAGGCACCATCTCTTGTATTAATTTGATCCAACATGTGTTCTACTAGGCACCATCTCTTGTATTAATTTGATCCAACATGTGTTCTACTAGGCACCATCTCTTGTATTAATTTGATCCAACATGTGTTCTACTAGGCACCATCTCTTGTATTAATTTGATCCAACATGTGTTCTACTAGGCACCATCTCTTGTATTAATTTGATCCAACATGTGTTCTACTAGGCACCATCTCTTGTATTAATTTGATCCAACATGTGTTCTACTAGGCACCATCTCTTGTATTAATTTGATCCAACATGTGTTCTACTAGGCACCATCTCTTGTATTAATTTGATCCAACATGTGTTCTACTAGGCACCATCTCTTGTATTAATTTGATCCAACATGTGTTCTACTAGGCACCATCTCTTGTATTAATTTGATCCAACATGTGTTCTACTAGGCACCATCTCTTGTATTAATTTGATCCAACATGTGTTCTACTAGGCACCATCTCTTGTATTAATTTGATCCAACATGTGTTCTACCAGGCACCATCTACGCCCACTCTTCCCGTTTGTTCAGTGCTGATGGATTCACTCTGCCCTATGCATGGAATCACACCATCACTTATGAGTCATCAGGCCAAATGCCATACCTGGTCCAGGTGTTAAGTACAAAAGATCTGCAGGTGGAGGCCATACCTGAAGAGCAAACAATAAATTTTGTTCTAGATGCATCCATTGCTCCAGGTAATGAAGCTAGTTTCATGTATCCATAATCAAACCTTGAATGGTGTAATAAAGTTTTTTGTTTTGATCTGTACACCAGCAAGTTTAAGACATTTTTTATTGTTTGTTTTGGTCTGTACACCAGCAAGTTTAAGACATTTTTTATTGTTTGTTTTGGTCTGTACACCAGCAAGTTTAAGACATTTTTAATTGTTTGTTTTGGTCTGTACACCAGCAAGTTTAAGACATTTTTAATTGTTTGTTTTGGTCTGTACACCAGCAAGTTTAAGACATTTTTTATTGCATCAGGTAACCCCAGCAATAGATGTCCCTCAGGGTTTCAGCACGATCCACACGAATCA
Organism: Physella acuta; assembly: GCF_028476545.2. Taxonomy (NCBI): domain Eukaryota; kingdom Metazoa; phylum Mollusca; class Gastropoda; family Physidae; genus Physella; species Physella acuta. The sequence goes on along the minus strand of NW_026731742.1, from coordinate 141,001 downwards.
TTTTGTAGAGGTAAATTAATTTTTACAACCACACGAATCATTTTGTAGAGGTAAATTGATTTTTACAACCACACGAATCATTTTGTAGAGGTAAATTAATTTTTACAACCACACGAATCATTTTGTAGAGGTAAATTGATTTTTACAACCACACGAATCATTTTGTAGAGGTAAATTGATTTTTACAACCACACAAATCATTTTGTAGAGGTAAATTGATTTTTACAACCACACGAATCATTTTGTAGAGGTAAATTGATTTTTACAACCACACGAATCATTTTGTAGAGGTAAATTGATTTTTACAACCACACGAATCATTTTGTAGAGGTAAATTGATTTTTACAACCACACGAATCATTTTGTAGAGGTAAATTGATTTTTACAACCACACGAATCATTTTGGTAGAACATTTGTTGCTACTATAGCTAATGAGAATAGAATATCAGATGCTACTATAGCTGATGAGGTTAGAATATGATGTGCTACTATAGCTGATGAGGATAGAATATGATGTGCTACCATAGCTGATGAGGATAGAATATGAGATGCTACTATAGCTGATGAGGATAGAATATCGGATGCTACTATAGCTGATGAGGTTAGAATATGATGTGCTACTATAGCTGATGAGGGTAGAATATGATGTGCTACTATAGCTGATGAGGGTAGAATATCAGATGCTACTATAGCTGATGAGGGTAGAATATGTGTTATGAAAGTGCTTGACCCCCAGATGATGATGGTAGAATATGTGTTATGAAAGTGCTTGACCCCCAGATGATGATGAATGTGCAGTGTCAAGTCCATGTAGCCACAGCTGTCACAACACACCAGGCAGCTACTCTTGTTCTTGTCCCCCTGGTTTCTTGCTGACTTCAGATGCTCACACTTGTCAAGGTAGGATATCACACGGCTACATACATACACACACGGCTACATACATACACACACAGCTACATACACTCACACGGCTACATACATTTACACACAGCTACATACACTCACACACGGCTACATACATACACTCACACACAGCTACATACACACACACATGGCTACATACACTCACACACAGATACATACACTCACACACGGCTACATACATTCACACACGGCTACATACACTCACACACAGCTACATACACTCACACACAGCTACATACACTCACACACGGCTACATACATACACTCACACACAGCTACATACACACACACATGGCTACATACACTCACACACAGATACATACATTCACACACGGCTACATACACTCACACACGGCTACACACACTCACACATGGCTACATACACTCACACACGGCTACATACATACACTCACACACAGCTACATACACACACACATGGCTACATACACTCACACACAGATACATACATTCACACACGGCTACATACACTCACACACGGCTACATACATACACTCACACACAGCTACATACACACACACACGGCTACATACACTCACACACAGATACATACATTCACACACGGCTACATACACTCACACACGGCTACACACACTCACACACGGCTACATACACTCACACACACAGCTACATACACTCACACACAGCTACATACATACACACACAGCTACATACATTTACACACAGCTAGATACACACACACAGCTACATATGCTCACACTTGTCAAGGTAGGATATCACATGGCTACATACACTCACACATGGCTACATACATTCACACATGGCTACATACACTCATACACGGCTACATACACTCACACACAGCTACATACATTCACACACAGCTACATACACTCACACACAAATCTACATACACACACAGCTAGATACACTCACACACGGCTACATACACTCACACACAGCTACATACACTCACACAGCTACATACACTCACACATGGCTACATACACTCACACACGGCTACATACACTCACACACAGCTACATACACTCACACAGCTACATACACTCACACATGGCTACATACACTCACACACGGCTACATACACTCACACACAGCTACATACATTCACACACAGCTACATACACTCACACACATACACACACACAGCTACATACACTCACACACATCTACGTACATTCACACACAGCTACATACGCTCACACAGCTACATACACTCACACACAGCTACATACACTCACACACAGCTACATACACTCACACACAGCTACATATGCTCACACTTGTCAAGGTAGGATATCACACGGCTACATACTCACACACACGGCTACATACACTCACACACAAATCTACATACACACACACACAGCTACATACACACACACAGCTACATACACTCACACACAGCTACATACACTCACACAGCTACATACACACACACGGCTACATATATTCACACACAGCTACATACACTCACACACAGCTACATACACTCACACACAGCTACATACACTCACACACACCCTCATACACTCACACACAGCTACATACACGCACACACACAGCTACATACACTCACACACAGCTACATACACTCACACACAGCTACATACATTCACACACAGCTACATACACTCACACAGCTACATACACTCACACACAGCTACATACACTCACACACAGCTACATACACTCACACACAGCTACATATGCTCACACTTGTCAAGGTAGGATATCACACGGCTACATACATACACACACGGCTACATACACTCACACACAAATCTACATACACACACACACAGCTACATACACACACACAGCTACATACACTCACACACAGCTACATACACTCACACACAGCTACATACACACACACGGCTACATACATTCACACACAGCTACATACACTCACACACAGCTACATACACTCACACACAGCTACATACACTCACACACAAATCTACATACACACACACACACAGCTAGATACACACACACAGCTACATACACTAACACACAGCTACATACACTCACACACAGCTACATACACTCACACAAGGCTACATACACTCACACACAGCTACATACACTCACACAGCTACTTACACACACACACCCTCATACACTCACAAACACATTCATATATTCACATACACGCACACACACCTTTTCACACATATGCACACACCATACACTTACACACCTGCATACAGCTTCATAAACGCAAATACATTCATACACACACATATAACCTTAAAACTTAGACACTGTTAATTACTAATTAGAATACATACACTCACACACGGCTACATACATACACTCACACACAGCTACATACACACACACATGGCTACATACACTCACACACAGATACATACACTCACACACGGCTACATACATTCACACACGGCTACATACACTCACACACAGCTACATACACTCACACACAGCTACATACACTCACACACGGCTACATACATACACTCACACACAGCTACATACACACACACATGGCTACATACACTCACACACAGATACATACATTCACACACGGCTACATACACTCACACACGGCTACACACACTCACACACGGCTACATACACTCACACACGGCTACATACATACACTCACACACAGCTACATACACACACACATGGCTACATACACTCACACACAGATACATACATTCACACACGGCTACATACACTCACACACGGCTACACACACTCACACACGGCTACATACACTCACACACACAGCTACATACACTCACACACAGCTACATACATACACACACAGCTACATACATTTACACACAGCTAGATACACACACACAGCTACATATGCTCACACTTGTCAAGGTAGGATATCACATGGCTACATACACTCACACATGGCTACATACATTCACACATGGCTACATACACTCATACACGGCTACATACACTCACACACAGCTACATACATTCACACACAGCTACATACACTCACACACAAATCTACATACACACACAGCTAGATACACTCACACACGGCTACATACACTCACACACAGCTACATACACTCACACAGCTACATACACTCACACATGGCTACATACACTCACACACGGCTACATACACTCACACACAGCTACATACACTCACACAGCTACATACACTCACACATGGCTACATACACTCACACACGGCTACATACACTCACACACAGCTACATACATTCACACACAGCTACATACACTCACACACATACACACACACAGCTACATACACTCACACACATCTACGTACATTCACACACAGCTACATACGCTCACACAGCTACATACACTCACACACAGCTACATACACTCACACACAGCTACATACACTCACACACAGCTACATATGCTCACACTTGTCAAGGTAGGATATCACACGGCTACATACTCACACACACGGCTACATACACTCACACACAAATCTACATACACACACACACAGCTACATACACACACACAGCTACATACACTCACACACAGCTACATACACTCACACAGCTACATACACACACACGGCTACATATATTCACACACAGCTACATACACTCACACACAGCTACATACACTCACACACAGCTACATACACTCACACACACCCTCATACACTCACACACAGCTACATACACGCACACACACAGCTACATACACTCACACACAGCTACATACACTCACACACAGCTACATACATTCACACACAGCTACATACACTCACACAGCTACATACACTCACACACAGCTACATACACTCACACACAGCTACATACACTCACACACAGCTACATACACTCACACACAGCTACATATGCTCACACTTGTCAAGGTAGGATATCACACGGCTACATACATACACACACGGCTACATACACTCACACACAAATCTACATACACACACACACAGCTACATACACACACACAGCTACATACACTCACACACAGCTACATACACTCACACACAGCTACATACACACACACGGCTACATACATTCACACACAGCTACATACACTCACACACAAATCTACATACACACACACACACAGCTAGATACACACACACAGCTACATACACTAACACACAGCTACATACACTCACACACAGCTACATACACTCACACAAGGCTACATACACTCACACACAGCTACATACACTCACACAGCTACTTACACACACACACCCTCATACACTCACAAACACATTCATATATTCACATACACGCACACACACCTTTTCACACATATGCACACACCATACACTTACACACCTGCATACAGCTTCATAAACGCAAATACATTCATACACACACATATAACCTTAAAACTTAGACACTGTTAATTACTAATTAGAAGCATGTTAAGTAAAAAATGCACACAATAAATATTTTAATAACAAACTTTTAATATAATAATGCATTTATTTTTAGTGCATTATTACCTAAAAAGCTTTTTATTTAAATTATTTTTCTGCATTTTTGTTTAGTACTTTACAATTTTTAATACAATAGTGTTGCATGACTAAAATCAAATTGCGCACTAAAAGCCCACGAAAAATGTGTGTAATAAAGCACGATCAATATTACTTTTAAAAGGATATTTTAAGTAATTCTTTAAAAATTAATTAAGCATCCACCAAGTAAAATTTTTTGTCAGATTGCATTCTCCTCTGATCTTGACCCACATTCCAAGTTTCAGAGAAATTTTTGGTCCGATAAAAGTGTTTGAAATTTTGCACGCCAGTTTTGATCCATAACAAAGAAGCAAGTTAAATCAAATCTTATAAAAAACAACCCATTCAGACTGGATGGTCCTTGGGTCAGATAAAGTAGTGCATCTGGATCTTGAGCTAGTGTGGTCAGCACTTTGCCCAACCTCCTTTGCTTTCCCTAACATGAGTTAGATACCCATCAAAGGTGGGTGAGCAGGGACACCCTACAGACTTGAAGCTTTTGGGTTAGAAGCTGTACAATGTGCCCAGCCACCCTGTCCCAATAAAAGAAACGTGTTAAATTGTATTTTATTTCTTAATCTAAATGCTCAAGTATTTGGCCAACAATGTTACATTACTTGTGAAAACTACTATCATATGTCATTTTAATGTAAGTTTTGGTCAAAAGAAATGCTGTTTCTATTTTACTGTTAGCTATGTAAAAGAAATGCTGTATTGTTTTTTTTCTGTAGATATAAATGAATGCGCTCAAGCATCAACAGACTGTGGGCCTAGCATGGAATGTATAAATACCCCTGGTTCATTTAGGTGTGTCAATGCCTGCTCTGGAGGGTTCATGCCAGAAGAAAATGGTGACAGGTGCATTGGTGGGTTGCTAATAAATACATTTTGGTGCATTGGTGGGTTGCTAATAAATACATTTTGGTGCATCAATTATTGAGGTTTCACTGTTTCAGCTATCACTGAAAGTGCTTTCACTGTTTCAGATATCACTGAATGTGCTTTCACTGTTTCAGATATCAATGAATGTGCTTTCACTGTTTCAGATATCACTGAATGTGCTTTCACTGTTTCAGATATCACTGAATGTGCTTTCACTGTTTCAGATATCAATGAATGTGCTTTCACTGTTTCAGATATCACTGAATGTGCTTTCACTGTTTCAGATATCACTGAATGTGCTTTCACTGTTTCAGATATCAATGAATGTGCTTTCACTGTTTCAGATATCAATGAATGTGCTTTCACTGTTTCAGATATCACTGAATGTGCTTTCACTGTTTCAGATATCAATGAATGTGCTTTCACTGTTTCAGATATCAATGAATGTGCTTTCACTGTTTCAGATATCAATGAATGTGCTTTCACTGTTTCAGATATCAATGAATGTGCTTTCACTGTTTCAGATATCACTGAATGTGCTTTCACTGTTTCAGATATCACTGAATGTGCTTTCACTGTTTCAGATATCAATGAATGTGCTTTCACTGTTTCAGATATCAATGAATGTGATTCTGTCCCTGAAGTATGTGAACACACATGTGAAAATCTGGTGGGTGGCCACAGATGTTCCTGTCTGCCAGGGTACAGGCTGGCAGAAAAGGGAAGATGTATCGGTAGGTATCTCAGCACCTTCATACTAGGTATCTCAGCACCTTCATACTAGTTATCTCAGCACCTTCATACTAGTTATCTCAGCACCTTCATACTAGTTATCTCAGCACCTTCTTATTAGAACTCACAATTTATGTATTGGTAGGTATCTCAGCACCTTCAACATATTAGTTCTCACAATTTAAAGACATTGATAAAAATGATAGATAGCCGTGAATTTTTTTATTTCAAAGATAATGATGAAAGTGAACTTTTTATTTAAAGATAATTATTGTAATGTGTATTTTACTTTTAAAGATGTTGATGTGAACTTTTTATTTAAAGATAATTATTGTGAAATGAAATTTACTTTAAAAGATAATTATTGTGAAGTGTATTTTACTTTTAAAGATGTGGATGAATGTGAAGAGGGCAGCTCAGCATGTTCCCACCGATGTACAAATACTCAAGGCAGTTTTGTTTGCTCATGTCCAGCTGGCTACAAGTTACTCAATGGTCGAGTGTGTAGAGGTAACATCATGGCAAACATTTTCATTCAACCTTGATTGTCTGATTTGTCTAATTTGGCAGAGTAGAATGATCATACATTTTAAATTCTAATTTTTGTCATTAAAAAATATTCACAACCATCCAAAATGCTAACAATAATCTGTAAATAAACAGGACAAGTTTATTCTGTTTGAGACTTATTAACCCTTTACTGTCCTATGCAAACTGTTCAGCCTGAGATTTTTCTTATGCAGTACATTGCTATGCGGCCATATTGCCTGTTTTTTGTACGGCTTTTGTTTTTCTCTATTTAAGTTTGATATTGCTTATTTTGAATTAAAATGCTTAAAGCATTGTAATTTAAAGTAATGCATTCATTTTTCTCTGTGAATTACATTTTGTTTTAATTTTTAAATGCGTGTGAATTTTTAAATTTATTTATTATGAGCTATTAATTAAAATGAACAATGTCCCATTGCTGGTTTGTACATCAAGAAAACATTCAGAGCCCGGACGGTAAAGGGTTAAAACTATGATTATTTACAGATTATTTTAAAATAATATTAGAACTAAAAGGAATTGTTTTAAAAATTACACCATTATTTAAAATATACTAATTATTAACATGCTAAAAGAAATACACGTGCATTAGGTCTTTAGAAGTGAGAACAGATTAAATGTGTTGGTATTGACAGATATCAATGAGTGTGTAGAACAGATTAAATGTGTTGACAGATATCAATGAGTGTGTAGAACAGATTAAATGTGTTGACAGATATCAATGAGTGTGTAGAACAGATTGAATGTACTGACAGATATCAATGAGTGTGTGGAACAGATTAAATGTGTTGGTATTGACAGATATCAATGAGTGTGTAGAAAAGATTAAATGTGTTGGTATTGACAGATATCAATGAGTGTGTAGAACAGATTAAATGTGTTGACAGATATCAATGAGTGTGTAGAAAAGATTAAATGTGTTGGTATTGACAGATATCAATGAGTGTGTAGAACAGATTAAATGTGTTGACAGATATCAATGAGTGTGTAGAACAGATTGAATGTGTTGACAGATATCAATGAGTGTGTAGAACAGATTAAATGTGTTGACAGATATCAATGAGTGTGTAGAACAGATTGAATGTGTTGACAGATATCAATGAGTGTGTAGAACAGATTAAATGTGTTGACAGATATCAATGAGTGTGTAGAACAGATTAAATGTGTTGACAGATATCAATGAGTGTGTAGAACAGATTAAATGTACTGACAGATATCAATGAGTGTGTAGAAAAGATTAAATGTGTTGGTATTGACAGATATCAATGAGTGTGTAGAACAGATTAAATGTGTTGACAGATATCAATGAGTGTGTAGAACAGATTGAATGTGTTGGTATTGACAGATATCAATGAGTGTGTAGAACAGATTAAATATATTGACAGATATCAATGAGTGTGTAGAACAGATTGAATGTGTTGGTATTGACAGATATCAATGAGTGTGTAGAACAGATTAAATGTGTTGACAGATATCAATGAGTGTGTAGAACAGATTAAATGTGTTGACAGATATCAATGAGTGTGTAGAACAGATTAAATGTGTTGACAGATATCAATGAGTGTGTAGAACAGATTAAATAAGTTGGTATTGACAGATATCAATGAGTGTGTAGAACAGATTAAATGTGTTGACAGATATCAATGAGTGTGTAGAACAGATTAAATGTGTTGACAGATATCAATGAGTGTGTAAAACAGATTAAATGTGTTGACAGATATCAATGAGTGTGTAGAAAAGATTAAATGTGTTGGTATTGACAGATATCAATGAGTGTGTAGAACAGATTAAATGTGTTGACAGATATCAATGAGTGTGTAGAAAAGATTAAATGTGTTGGTATTGACCGATATCAATGAGTGTGTAGAACAGATTAAATGTGTTGACAGATATCAATGAGTGTGTAGAACAGATTGAATGTGTTGACAGATATCAATGAGTGTGTAGAACAGATTAAATGTGTTGACAGATATCAATGAGTGTGTAGAACAGATTGAATGTGTTGACAGATATCAATGAGTGTGTAGAAAAGATTAAATGTGTTGGTATTGACAGATATCAATGAGTGTGTAGAACAGATTAAATGTGTTGACAGATATCAATGAGTGTGTAGAACAGATTAAATGTGTTGACAGATATCAATGAGTGTGTAGAACAGATTAAATGTACTGACAGATATCAATGAGTGTGTAGAAAAGATTAAATGTGTTGGTATTGACAGATATCAATGAGTGTGTAGAACAGATTAAATGTGTTGACAGATATCAATGAGTGTGTAGAACAGATTGAATGTGTTGGTATTGACAGATATCAATGAGTGTGTAGAACAGATTAAATATATTGACAGATATCAATGAGTGTGTAGAACAGATTGAATGTGTTGGTATTGACAGATATCAATGAGTGTGTAGAACAGATTAAATGTGTTGACAGATATCAATGAGTGTGTAGAACAGATTAAATGTGTTGACAGATATCAATGAGTGTGTAGAACAGATTAAATGTGTTGACAGATATCAATGAGTGTGTAGAACAGATTAAATGTGTTGGTATTGACAGATATCAATGAGTGTGTAGAACAGATTAAATGTGTTGGTATTGACAGATATCAATGAGTGTGTAGAACAGATTAAATGTGTTGACAGATATCAATGAGTGTGTAGAACAGATTAAATGTGTTGACAGATATCAATGAGTGTGTAGAACAGATTAAATGTGTTGGTATTGACAGATATCAATGAGTGTGTAGAACAGATTAAATGTGTTGACAGATATCAATGCGTGTGTAGAACAGATTAAATGTGTTGGTATTGACAGATATCAATGAGTGTGTAGAACAGATTAAATATATTGACAGATATCAATGAGTGTGTAGAACAGATTAAATATATTGACAGATATCAATGAGTGTGTAGAACAGATTAAATGTGTTGACAGATATCAATGAGTGTGTAGAACAGATTAAATGTGTTGACAGATATCAATGAGTGTGTAGAACAGATTGAATGTGTTGGTATTGACAGATATCAATGAGTGTGTAGAACAGATTAAATATATTGACAGATATCAATGAGTGTGTAGAACAGATTAAATATATTGACAGATATCAATGAGTGTGTAGAACAGATTAAATGTGTTGACAGATATCAATGAGTGTGTAGAACAGATTAAATGTGTTGGTATTGACAGATATCAATGAGTGTGTAGAACAGATTAAATATATTGACAGATATCAATGAGTGTGTAGAACAGATTAAATGTGTTGGTATTGACAGATATCAATGAGTGTGTAGAACAGATTAAATGTGTTGACAGATATCAATGAGTGTGTAGAACAGATTGAATGTGTTGACAGATATCAATGAGTGTGTAGAACAGATTAAATGTGTTGACAGATATCAATGAGTGTGTAGAACAGATTGAATGTGTTGACAGATATCAATGAGTGTGTAGAACAGATTAAATGTGTTGACAGATATCAATGAGTGTGTAGAACAGATTAAATGTGTTGACAGATATCAATGAGTGTGTAGAACAGATTAAATGTACTGACAGATATCAATGAGTGTGTAGAAAAGATTAAATGTGTTGGTATTGACAGATATCAATGAGTGTGTAGAACAGATTAAATGTGTTGACAGATATCAATGAGTGTGTAGAACAGATTGAATGTGTTGGTATTGACAGATATCAATGAGTGTGTAGAACAGATTAAATGTGTTGACAGATATCAATGAGTGTGTAGAACAGATTGAATGTGTTGGTATTGACAGATATCAATGAGTGTGTAGAACAGATTAAATATATTGACAGATATCAATGAGTGTGTAGAACAGATTGAATGTGTTGGTATTGACAGATATCAATGAGTGTGTAGAACAGATTAAATGTGTTGACAGATATCAATGAGTGTGTAGAACAGATTGAATGTGTTGACAGATATCAATGAGTGTGTAGAAAAGATTAAATGTGTTGACAGATATCAATGAGTGTGTAGAACAGATTAAATGTGTTGGTATTGACAGATATCAATGAGTGTGTAGAACAGATTAAATGTGTTGACAGATATCAATGAGTGTGTAGAACAGATTAAATGTGTTGACAGATATCAATGAGTGTGTAGAACAGATTAAATGTGTTGGTATTGACAGATATCAATGAGTGTGTAGAACAGATTAAATGTGTTGACAGATATCAATGAGTGTGTAGAACAGATTAAATGTGTTGACAGATATCAATGAGTGTGTAGAAAAGATTAAATGTGTTGGTATTGACAGATATCAATGAGTGTGTAGAACAGATTAAATGTGTTGACAGATATCAATGAGTGTGTAGAAAAGATTAAATGTGTTGGTATTGACAGATATCAATGAGTGTGTAGAACAGATTAAATGTGTTGACAGATATCAATGAGTGTGTAGAACAGATTAAATGTGTTGACAGATATCAATGAGTGTGTAGAACAGATTAAATATATTGACAGATATCAATGAGTGTGTAGAACAGATTAAATGTGTTGGTATTGACAGATATCAATGAGTGTGTAGAACAGATTAAATGTGTTGACAGATATCAATGAGTGTGTAGAACAGATTAAATGTGTTGGTATTGACAGATATCAATGAGTGTGTAGAACAGATTGAATGTGTTGACAGATATCAATGAGTGTGTAGAACAGATTGAATGTGTTGACAGATATCAATGAGTGTGTAGAACAGATTAAATGTACTGACAGATATCAATGAGTGTGTAGAACAGATTAAATGTGTTGACAGATATCAATGAGTGTGTAGAACAGATTAAATGTGTTGACAGATATCAATGAGTGTGTAGAACAGATTAAATGTGTTGGTATTGACAGATATCAATGAGTGTGTAGAACAGATTAAATGTGTTGACAGATATCAATGAGTGTGTAGAACAGATTGAATGTGTTGACAGATATCAATGAGTGTGTAGAAAAGATTAAATGTGTTGGTATTGACAGATATCAATGAGTGTGTAGAACAGATTAAATATATTGACAGATATCAATGAGTGTGTAGAACAGATTAAATGTGTTGACAGATATCAATGAGTGTGTAGAACAGATTAAATGTGTTGGTATTGACAGATATCAATGAGTGTGTAGAACAGATTAAATGTGTTGACAGATATCAATGAGTGTGTAGAACAGATTAAATGTGTTGAGAGATATCAATGAGTGTGTAGAACAGATTAAATGTGTTGGTATTGACAGATATCAATGAGTGTGTAGAACAGATTAAATGTGTTGACAGATATCAATGAGTGTGTAGAACAGATTAAATGTGTTGACAGATATCAATGAGTGTGTAGAAAAGATTAAATGTGTTGGTATTGACAGATATCAATGAGTGTGTAGAACAGATTAAATGTGTTGACAGATATCAATGAGTGTGTAGAACAGATTAAATGTGTTGGTATTGACAGATATCAATGAGTGTGTAGAACAGATTAAATGTGTTGACAGATATCAATGAGTGTGTAGAACAGATTGAATGTGTTGACAGATATCAATGAGTGTGTAGAACAGATTGAATGTGTTGACAGATATCAATGAGTGTGTAGAACAGATTAAATGTGTTGACAGATATCAATGAGTGTGTAGAACAGATTAAATGTGTTGACAGATATCAATGAGTGTGTAGAACAGATTAAATGTGTTGACAGATATCAATGAGTGTGTAGAACAGATTAAATGTGTTGACAGATATCAATGAGTGTGTAGAACAGATTAAATGTGTTGACAGATATCAATGAGTGTGTAGAACAGATTGAATGTACTGACAGATATCAATGAGTGTGTAGAACAGATTAAATGTGTTGACAGATATCAATGAGTGTGTAGAACAGATTAAATGTGTTGGTATTGACAGATATCAATGAGTGTGTAGAACAGATTAAATGTGTTGACAGATATCAATGAGTGTGTAGAACAGATTAAATGTGTTGACAGATATCAATGAGTGTGTAGAACAGATTAAATGTGTTGGTATTGACAGATATCAATGAGTGTGTAGAACAGATTAAATGTGTTGACAGATATCAATGAGTGTGTAGAACAGATTAAATGTGTTGACAGATATCAATGAGTGTGTAGAACAGATTAAATGTGTTGGTATTGACAGATATCAATGAGTGTGTAGAACAGATTGAATGTGCTGACAGATATCAATGAGTGTGTAGAACAGATTAAATGTGTTGACAGATATCAATGAGTGTGTAGAACAGATTAAATGTATTGACAGATATCAATGAGTGTGTAGAACAGATTAAATGTGTTGGTATTGACAGATATCAATGAGTGTGTAGAACAGATTAAATGTGTTGACAGATATCAATGAGTGTGTAGAACAGATTAAATGTGTTGACAGATATCAATGAGTGTGTAGAACAGATTAAATGTGTTGACAGATATCAATGAGTGTGTAGAACAGATTAAATGTATTGACAGATATCAATGAGTGTGTAGAACAGATTAAATGTGTTGGTATTGACAGATATCAATGAGTGTGTAGAACAGATGAAATGTGTTGACAGATATCAATGAGTGTGTAGAACAGATTAAATGTGTTGACAGATATCAATGAGTGTGTAGAACAGATTAAATGTGTTGACAGATATCAATGAGTGTGTAGAACAGATTAAATGTATTGACAGATATCAATGAGTGTGTAGAACAGATCAAATGTGTTGACAGATATCAATGAGTGTGTAGAACAGATTAAATGTATTGACAGATATCAATGAGTGTGTAGAACAGATTAAATGTGTTGGTATTGACAGATATCAATGAGTGTGTAGAACAGATTAAATGTGTTGACAGATATCAATGAGTGTGTAGAACAGATTAAATGTGTTGACAGATATCAATGAGTGTGTAGAACAGATTAAATGTATTGACAGATATCAATGAGTGTGTAGAACAGATTAAATGTATTGACAGATATCAATGAGTGTGTAGAACAGATTAAATGTATTGACAGATATCAATGAGTGTGTAGAACAGATTAAATGTGTTGGTATTGACAGATATCAATGAGTGTGTAGAAGTGAGAAACAGCTGCAAGCCACAAGAAGAGTGTGTCAACAGTGATGGCAGCTTCAGTTGTATCAGGTCTTGTCCTGCTGGGTACAGGCGCACAGCTTCTGGCCAATGTCAAGGTCAGCTCTTAAGTGTTCACTAACTTCTATAGTCTGGGCCTAAACACAATTTTACCATGGCACTTTGTAAAAATATTATTTTAAAATATCCACTCCAAAAATGGAGCAAAAAGCATTAAACAGGAACATGGCTTAAGTTCATTATGTAGGAGGTTAAAATAGCTTAATAATTCGGGGAAAAAATTAAAAAACTTATATTCATTTAAAAATGCAATTTCTACCATTATTTCAATTAAAAATGTATTTGTATGAACTTGTTTAATTTTGGCAGACATTGATGAGTGCAGGTCACAAAACAGCTGCTACTACAACCAGAGGTGTGTCAACACAGAGGGCTCCTACAGGTGTGAGTGTCCTGAGGGGTTCAAGTTTCGCGGCATTGGCCTTAGCTGTCTTGGTGAGTTCAACCTATTTTTTTAGCATAGACCAATACATTATTATGACAATTGAACATATTGCAATAAGTAAAAAATCAACGTCACATTTAAATGTAAAAAATTATTAATAGTCTATACCACTTATTTGGTGCGACACTAAAAATATTGTTAATGATGTGCAGAAGAAAATGATTTGCTTAAAAATTATAGCTTTTTTCTGTCAACTCATTAGAGTTATAGCTTACAAATTATAGTTTTTTTTGTCAACTCATTAGAGTTATAGCTTACAAATTATAGTTTTTTTCTGTCAACTCATTAGAGTTATAGGCCTAGCATTCTGTTATGTCTGTACATCTTCATAATGACAAGGAAGTTTATAAAACCTGAGCAAACCAAATTAAACTAGGCTAACCTAAATAAAGAGATCAAAACCTAGAGGAGCTATGTGGTACTTTATTATTGATCTGTTAAAAATTGAACTCTAACAAAAAATGTGCTAAAAGAAAACCCAACTAAAAGTAGGCTGACCACAATCGACGATGCAATGAAATTAACACAATAAAGACATATTTAACTACATTATTAAATAACAAAATTCTAACAGGCCAAAAGGCAGAGAAAATAAAACTTGTACTTCAACTGGGATGATCATTAATGCTAATGCGTGAACTAATAGTTTTAAACAAAGATCTAAGACTTAAGGGTACAAAAATCTTATCAGTATCACACCAAAATGTAAACAAGTGAAACGATTTGCAAAATAATTTAAATATGTCTCCCACTTTCATTTTGAAAATTCTCTCAGTCTCCCATCTAGCTCCACCTTACGCAACGTCCAACTTTTTCTTATCAGAATCAGTTTGGTCCCTCCCTATGGTATTTGAACTAGGTTCATCAGTTTTTGGGAAGGCACAATGTGTTCCTGCCTAGTGAATCATCAGATATGACTTGTGTTATTAACTAAATTGGATAACATTCTACTCAATGACATTTCATAACACTCACTTCTAAACTCTGAACACATTAAAGTCCACCAAAATAATATTGGTGATATTGGGAGTCTGCGGTGATGACCTAACAGTGATTTCATCCGTCACATGATTGGTTTGGACATTCACTTTGGACAAAGATAGTGACAATAAAGGTTCTAGGTGGAATCTTTGACAAACCTCTCAGCTGAGGCCTCACTTAGCAGCAAATTGTTTGAAATTGATTGGAATGATGGGTCGACGTGGTCAAGTCAGTAAAGCTCATGGTTGTTTAACCGAAAAGTCTCGAGTTCAAACACTCTGGCAAATGAGGCTTGTTAGCTTGGGACAGCCACTCGTCTAGGAGAGACAACTTCAAAATCAAACTGCTGCCTTGTAGTTTGTTCTTGGTTGGACAAAGGCTATGGAAGCTAATCCAAAAAGAAAAGCAGGCTGAAATCCGAGTCAATGGCCTCAATAGCGCATAACCAGTTGACACGTATAGTATGACAGACACTCCCAGGTGTGTCTACAGACACTCCCAGGTATGTCTACAGACACTCCCAGGTATGTCTACAGACAGTCCCAGGTATGTCTACAGACAGTCCCAGGTATGTCTACAGACAGTCCCAGGTATGTCTACAGACACTCCCAGGTATGTCTACAGACAGTCCCAGGTATGTCTACAGACACTCCCAGGTATGTCTACAGACAGTCCCAGGTATGTCTACAGACACTCCCAGGTATGTCTACAGACAGTCCCAGGTATGTCTACAGACAGTCCACGGTATGTCTACAGACACTCCCAGGTATGTCTACAGACACTCCCAGGTATGTCTACAGACAGTCCCAGGTGTATCTACAGACAGGTCCTTTCATGCCCAGCTCATAACTCAATTAATATCTACTCCATCAACATTGCCAACCCCATGAAACCATCTGATGTTCAACATTGCCAACCCCATGAAACCATCTGATGTTCAACATTGCCAACCCCATGAAACCATCTGATGTTGACCTCTATATGGGTTACGACTATGATGTTAGCTGGTGGCTGTCTGTCTTGACCACTGTCTACCCTACATAAGTTGATTCAATTCTACCCTAGTAGTTGTAATGTCATGACTCAATTCTACCCTAGTAGTTGTAATATCCTTACAAATTAAAGACAATAGCACAATTCTGTGGTGCTGGGAGTCACCCCAAAAAATTTAAACCATATTTGAGAAATGGTTGGATTGTATTTTTTTCACAAAAGGGATTGAAAATATTCCTGTGTATATAAATGTGAGCGGGTGAATGGATTATTTTGTATTAATTTATTTGGTGCGAATCTGAGTGCATGGTGGTCCAATGGGGAATGGCCACGGGGTCCCCGCCCGAAGCGGTCAGTATAAATTGGCCGCTCGGAGGATTTTCTTCCTTTTTTTGACCCGCGCCGAGATGTAGGTCGGGTCAGGTTTCTGTGTGGGCGCGTGGCGCACCTCACGCGTGGAGTGAGGTTGCTTGGGCAACTTGGCTGGGTGTTTTGTTATATATGAATTGTTTTGTGTAAAAAGTTTGTTTTGTATATATTGTTTTGTACGTAATGTCCTCTAGGTAATGTATTGTACGTAGTGGTTGTACGTTGTGTTTTGTTTGGTGTGGACTTTTGGATGTCGAGAATGGATGAAGGGAGGTTTCTGTGTGTCAGGGCCTGGACCATCCTAGACATCATAAGTCGGTGCAACACCAGCAAATGGTCAAACGTAATGTTTTCTTTGCTGTAAAAAGTTTGTTTTGTTACAGTGTTTTGTTACGTTAAAGTTCTGTTTTGTTAATCTATTTTTTATTTATATAATTTTGGTTCCATGCAATAAATTTTATTAAATTGTTAAAAGTTTTTTTTGTTTTTAATTTAGACTAAGGTTAGGTTATTAACCAGCCTGGGTTTAGCCGGGCTTGCACTGACCGGACGGTAGTTAGTTAGATTAAGCCTAGAAGGGTAGATATTAGGTATCCCCCCCCCCCCCCCCCCAGCAGGGCTTACATAAATGAAACTTGTTGATTTCCTTGTTACTGCAGTCCTGTTGATATTTGGATATAGAATGTCTCAGATGTGAACAAAATACCAGGGTTTATATGTTGGTCTAGTAAAAAACAGTGCCTAATACTAGGTCAGGATACATTGTTTTGTTTCAGATGTGGATGAGTGTGTTGAGAATCCTCGCGTCTGCAGTTATATCTGTCGCAATACTTGGGGCAGCTATGAATGTTTGTGTCCACCTGGACAAACTCAGCTTGCAGACAGGAAATCTTGTGCTGGTTAGAGTGCTGATCCTTGTTTTAACCCTAGATTTTGTCTCTTCAATCTTTTTCCAAAATGGAACTAGGCTTCTTTTGTGAAATTAACCTCTAGAATATAATTGATGATAATTAAATGATAATAAAACGAGATGTTAAGACACAACATTTTTTGATTTATAGTCAGTAGTTTTATCAAATGTTGAAGTTTTTAAGCAAATTCCAAAATTACTGGCTTGTTCTAATTTCTTGGAAAATGATATTCTATTTCTTGAATGTGTGTTGGCATTGTTGGGTTTGGCTTGAGTAGTGAATCTAAATAGATGTGTGCTTACAGTGTGTGCTTCTTGTAGCCTGTCACTTACTGAAAATCTTTCAGTGGACAAGCACAGAACCTCTGGATTGTGCCAGATCTGTATTACTGCATGGCATGTTTCAATATTTCATGTTATAAACATGTGTTGTAACCTTCATGTTCAGAAGTTGTGTGTGCAGATAGAAGACACAACACTAGAGGACACAACGTTCAATGTTTTGTTGGTTAAAAACAATAGAAGAAACAAGACAGGTGTTGAACCACTGACTGAGACAGGTGTTGAACCACTGACTGAGACAGGTGTTGAACCACTGAGACAGGTGTTGAACCACTGACTGAGACAGGTGTTGAACCACTGACTGAGACAGGTGTTGAACCACTGACCTAGAAAGGTGTTGAACCACTGAGACAGGTGTTGAACCATTGACTGAGACAGGTGTTGAACCACTGACTGAGACAGGTGTTGAACCACTGACTGAGACAGGTGTTGAACCACTGACTGAGACAGGTGTTGAACCACTGACTGAGACAGGTGTTGAACCACTGACTGAGACACTGCTAATTGGGCCATTGTTCTGTGTGGTTATCTAGGTCTGGAGTTTCTTGAGCCAGGTCGGGTCCTCCCAGCAGAGCAGTCGAACATTGATGATTTAATTTCTGAGCAAAAAATTCACACTCCCAGAGAAGGTTTCAGACACTCTGGGACCCTAGCACTAACCTCAGAGACCAGAGACAGAAATAGAAAACTGATCAGAAGACGTCCTGTGGTTAAAGAGAGTGGCCCTGTTCTCATCTCTGAAGACAGAAGAAATGAAGGCTTTTCTGCTCTAGAGAGAAGAGACCAAGACACTGAATACTACAGAGCTCAGCCCAAACTAACCACTCCGAGTAATGAGAAATATTACCTTCCAACACCTCGCCCTAAGCGCTGGAAGTCCAGGTTTCGCAGAAGTCTTGATCTTTGCCAAGAAGGGTACACACAAGACCCTCTGAACAAGTCACAGTGCATAGGTGATTCAATGTCTGCTTCTTGTGTATGTTGGTGTGTTTGAACAAGTTTGAGTGATTGAAATGTCTTATCAGGTTTGTTCTTCTCAATCTTTTCTTTATGGAGATTGTTTAGTGGGTTAATGAACAGCACTGTAAACCAGCACTAGATTTGAGTGTTTTTGTTAGATGAGCTTTGTTTTTTTTTGTGCCAACGTACACAGTCCTGACACACCAGCTACAGATGGCTTTAGATTTGTTCCAAGATTTTACTCCCTGGATTTTTTTTATGTTGTTTCATGTGTTTGGGAAGATTTTACTCAAATAATTGCTTGGGTTGTCCAGCTAATTTTCAACATCTTGACCTCTAGATCTTGATGAATGTGCAGAAGGGAGGTCACTGTGTCAGCACAACTGTACAAATACAAGGGGAAGCTACAAATGTTCCTGTCCACAAGGGTACATGCTTGACTCTGATGGTTATTCCTGTAAAGGTCAGATACATCATTTTCATTTAGTTTAAATTACTTTAACTCACTTTTTGTTACCTTAAGCTATTTTAATGTTTGCCATTTTTTTGTACCAGTGGCAATTTTTTTTAAAGACCTAACAAATATTTATAATGACAAGCTTTTATATAATATGCACTAAAGGGAAGAAAGTGTGTGCCTATAAACATGTAATTATGAACTACTGTTTAAATAACAAACAAGCATGGGTTGCTTTTAAAAATTAAATTCTAGTAAAGGATTTCAATATGTAATATAGCAGCCCACTATTTTCTTGATAGTTATCTAAATAGTTGTTCATTATTAGATATTTTAAGAAAATCGTTACTTTCCGCTTCTTAGTGCATTATTAATAATGTTATGTAAAAGCTTGTTGTTTAAATGTTTTTAAGAAATTTTTTCAGTGCGCCTACTTTAACATTTTTAACACATAGAATAGTATAAGTAAAAACAATAGGGCAATAATGAACACAAACAATGTGCATAGAAGAGCGTGGAAAATTGTACTTTATAAAAGAAATTTTAATTAATTTTTAAAAATTAAGCATCCAATGAAGTAAAATTTTATGTCACATCACATTGTCATTTGATCTTTACCCATGTACCTAATTTAAAAGAAATAGGTTGTAGAAGTGGTCAAAATTTCTCATGTTCTTTTCAATCAATGACGAGGCATGATTGAGAGAGAAAGCACGTTAAATAAAATCTTGTAAAAAAGAAATATTCTAGACATTGTACCAGTGGTAATGTCTTAACAAAGTAATTCTTGCCATTGTTGTACCAGTGGTAATGTTTTAACAAAGTAATTCTTGCCATTGTACCAGTGGTAATGTTTTAACAAAGAAGTAATTCTTGCCATTGTACCAGTGGTAATAACTGAGCTGTTTTCTCCAGATGTCAATGAGTGTGTTAGAGATGAAATAGACTGTGGGCCTGAGAAAATGTGTTTCAACCAAAGAGGATCCTACACCTGTATAGATATACCTTGTCCACCCGATTATGCAAGGGACCCAACTACCAAGTAAACCTTATTTGAGTACTTCAATGTCATCTTTTATGGAAGTGCTTATATCCGCTTAATTGGGGGGGGGTGGGTCTTTTGTGGCATTGTTTTAATGCATTAGATCTAACTCAGAATTGGGTTAGGCTTATGGGTTAAGACTAGGGTTAGTCTAAGGGCAAATTAGAACAAATATTAAGAATTTTAACTGAATTAATGTAAAGTGTATCTTTTGACATATAGATCTATTTTTTATGTAGAAGTTTTTTTTGGTTTTCCTCAGACAATTTTGTCATATTGTAGAGGAAATAAGCAAGTGCTTATATATATGCTCCTTAATATGATGTGAACGCATCTAAGCATGTTGCATATTTTCTCTATCCTTCCCCAAAATAAGCACTACCATCTTTTCTGATTGTTACCCCTTCTAAATTAGTATTTAAATTAAAAACAAGTTTTCCCAACTGAACTTTTAAACTAATCTCTGTTGTCAAAACTTGATGAGAATTTTCCCCTCAGATTCTGTGTGTTAGAGTGTGTCAACCCAACCATCCCCTGTCCTCCTGGAGCTAAATATGCAGATATCATAGAGTTTAAAACTTTAGCTCTTCCTGGGGGAAGTCAAGCAAGACAGGATTTGATTAGGTTGACAGCATACAATCAGCATGACCAATACCTGCCTCAGGTCAGTTACATTGTATTGCCACCTGTTTCTCTAAGAACATTCCTTTTGATAAATGTTTTTAAGAACAATCCTTGTAAATGTCATGTGTCATTTGCCCTGACAATGATCCTGGTAAATGCTATGTGTCATTTGCCCTGAAAATGATCCTGGTAAATGCCATTTGCCCTGACAATGATCCTGGTAAATGCCATGTGTCATTTGCCCTGATAATGATCCTGGTAAATGCCATGTGTCATTTGCCCTGATGATGATCCTGGTAAATGCCATGTGTCATTTGCCCTGATGATGATCCTG
Organism: Physella acuta; assembly: GCF_028476545.2. Taxonomy (NCBI): domain Eukaryota; kingdom Metazoa; phylum Mollusca; class Gastropoda; family Physidae; genus Physella; species Physella acuta. Next base: position 118,820 of record NW_026731742.1, on the reverse strand, counting down.
GTAAATGCCATGTGTCATTTGCCCTGATAATGATCCTGGTAAATGTCATGTGTCATTGGCTCTGAGAATGACCCTGGTAAATGTCATGTGTCATTTGCCCTGACAATTATCCTGGTAAATGCCATGTGTCATTGGCTCTGAGAATGACCCTGGTAAATGTCATGTGTCATTGGCTCTGAGAATGACCCTTTCTGTCCCCAGACAATGTTCACCATCCTAAAGAATGACCCCCACCTAGAGTTCTCCATCAAGACAGATGAGGGTCGAGGTATTGTATACACCATGGAGCCTCTACAAGACAGTTCTACTTATAGAATAATGGTCCGGGCAAAATCATATGACAACTACAGACGTCATATACAGTATCAAACTACATTTATTATACATATTTCAGTTTCAGCTTATCCTTACTAAGTTTTTTTATTGTACATCAATTTGTAAATGTCATCAACTGATTTGGTACATGTTTTATATAATGTATATATGAAATGTAGCTAGCAAGATTTGAAAGAACTGAATGATATGAAAGATGATCGGCTGAACGAAGGGTGCTTAGCTGTGTAGCCTTTGTAGAATGTACACCACTTGAACATCTACATTAATTTTTTAGTCATTTTTTGTGGGACAACATTAATTATACTATACATAGACAATGACATCAACTTAATTTTTTACAAAAATAAAGTGCTATGATGTATTGTAAATAATCAAATCACGAAACATTGTTAATTTTTTTTAATCACTTTCACCAGACGAATACATCTTTCACTTTGCTTGATTTTCTATCAGGATTTAGAGTTGGATTTTTTATACAAACAGGTAGCAAAAGTTGGACTTTTGATACAAACAGGTAGCAAAAGTTAGACTTTTGATACAAACAGGTAGCAAAAGTTAGACTTTTGATACAAACAGGTAGCAAAAGTTTTGATACAAACAGGTAGCAAAAGTTTTGATACAAACAGGTAGCAATAGTTAGACTTTTGATACAAACAGGTAGCAAAAGTTAGACTTTTGATACAAACAGGTAGCAAAAGTTAGACTTTTGATACAGACAGGTAGCAAAAGTTAGACTTTTGATACAAACAGGTAGCAAAAGTTAGACTTTTGATACAAACAGGTAGCAAAAGTTGGACTTTTGATACAGACAGGTAGCAAAAGTTAGACTTTTGATACAAACAGGTAGCAAAAGTTAGACCCTAACAATAAAAATCAGATATTCAATTGTATATTTTATGGTACTGTTAGGCTGAGGCCAGACTTTAAAAAATTGTGACTAGACTCAAGTCACTGCAACACCTGAATATTGTTAATCTTTCACAAAGGAGATGACGATCCAAACGATTTTCTGCTGCCCCCACATGGACATAATATCTTGAAAAGCGCTCGTCTGAATTGCTTGTTTAGGATTGCTAGGATGACGAAGTTCATGCCCGAGTTGGTGAGAGCAACCAAATTGAGGAACCGGTAGATGGGCCCTGGCACGTAGGAGTAGTAGTCAAATCCCAGGCAGACCACCACGGGGGTCAGGCAGACAAAAAACACCCCAAAGACAATCATGAAAAATTTGACACCCTTTAGTGTACTTTTTCTAGAAGCTTGGTTTTCACCTGTAGAAATAATTGTGGTAATAAAATAGCACATCAGTATGTCACCTAGCAATAAGGGCTTTGATCTTTCATCTATCATTTTGATAAACTCACACAGGAGCAGATAATAAATAACCTTTATATTCAAACCAACCAATACTATCATTATAATGTCATATGTTAGGATGTGTCTTTACATCTAATGCATATAAATCTGATTTTTTTTTAAATCAAAAACTTTTTAAATTTATTTAACGACACATTTTGAGGCAAACTATCAAGCCTGAAAGAAACTCTGAGGTTGACCGTTGAATCAAGTACTGATGACCCCCCTGTACAGGACGCACAAGTATCAGAATCTTTTGTGGTAAGATTAAAATAGCCGCTGATGAACTTTGCCAAACCTTATACCGCGTTTACACTTAAGACATGTCTAGAAAAAAAAAACTTCGCCATAAGCAAGTAGGCTCCCCTATTATCTTAGGCCCTATAGCGAAGTTTTATTTCCTAGAAATGTGTAGTATACATGTCGCAAGTGTAAACGCGGTATTACACTTACAGCCAGGGCGCCGACCCTTTGAAAAAAAAATTTAAATAACAGAAGTCTTCCTAGAAGTATTCTTCCCAAATTTTCATAGTGATCAAGCGAACGGTGCAGTAGGCCTAATGCATAAGAGACCTACAGACAGAAATAAATATTTTCATTTATAAGTGCGTGTATATATATATATATATATATATATACATACATGTAACACTGCCTCAATGGGGATGCTTATTTATTACCCACTGGGGTGTTGTGTTTAAATGGGCTGACCCTGAGATATAGCACACAATGAAACGATGCTGTTGTTTTCAACTACTGGATTTATTGACATTAACATCCAAGCCAACCGGCTATGTAGACAGTAGAAAACAGTAGAAAACAGTAGAAAGATTGTAGAAAACAAACAGTAGCAATTCATTAGGTCTACATGATCAACTTATCATAGACAACGGCACCGTCCGTGGCCACAGCAGCCTTGGGTCTGAATGAGACGGACACAGGTATGAACCATCCAGAGTCACATGACACGACACAGGTGTGAACTACCCAGAGTCACATGACACGACACAGGTGTGAACCACCCAGAGTCACATGACACGACACAGGTGTGAACCACCCAGAGTCACATGACACGACACAGGTGTGAACCACCCAGAGTCACATGACACGACACAGGTGTGAACTACCCTGAATCCCAGAGGCCACCTGGCATAGAACACGGGTAAAAATCGCTCACAGAACAATAATAAAAAATACACCAACAGTTGCGGTCCCACAGGGGCTGCAACCCAATAAATTATAACTTATAATATATCCCCCCCCCCCCTTGACTGGTAACCATGATATGTGTTACATACATACATAACTATAATATAAGCGGGCTGGTAGTGTGTCAGTCCTTCCTTCCGTCATCGCTATAGATTTTGGAAACATAAAAGTAAAATTATCACGTTTCGTGCTTTTAACTTGCATCGCAGTGTCTTATTATAAGTAATAGAGTAAGGTTTGTTTATATAACTACTTAAATTTATTTTATAGTTGCCACTATATATTAAATACACGCAAATTGCTAAAACATATTAAATTGTATATTAAAATGTTAAATATGATTTTCGTTTCGATTCCTAGGAAAAGTGGATACATTTTAATAATAATAATAGGGTAGAAAAAAACTAATTAATTAAACTGTTTGTAATTTTGCCAAGGGGGGTAATTTAAAAATAAATTCAACTCACGCTAATTAAAAAAATGTGAATGCAAAATCTCCAAGAGGGAATTATTTTTGGAATAATATACGTACTGTTTACTAATTTAACTAATTATTATTCTATCTTTCAGTTTGCGGACAAGCTTGGGGTTTTATAGTCGTTCACTGAATCAGACGCGTCCGCCGGTGCTCGGACAGGGTGCGATTTGGCGCCACGGGCTAGACTGTGAGCACTATGCGTTTATTTTTGCATTTAAGTTGCGTTTATGTTATGAGTGTTGTGTTTGTGTTTTCATTTGTGTTTTTATTTGCGTTCGTTTTTTCTTTTATGTTAATGTGTTGCGTTTGTGTTTTCATTTGTATTGGCATTGTGTTTCTTTGCATTGTGTTTGTGTTTTCGTTTGTGTTGTGTTTGTGTTTTCTTTTGTGTTTGTGTTGTGTTTAGTTTTGTTCTGTTCCCAAGTTGGTACATTTTAAAAAGATTTACCGTGGCGGAGAGCGGTAATGCAGCTAGTATATATATATATATATATATATATATATATATATATATATATATATATATATATATATATATATATATATATATATATATATATGCCCGAATACTTTTTTGCGGGTGGCGTATTTGGGGGGAATGGGCGACACGGACTGAATTATATGATTATGAGGAGCCCAGATACAAAAGCGCGTAAAGAGATGCCTGAAAGAAACTCAGTAGGCCCCTATATCTTAATAGTCATTTCTTTTTTTTTCCGAATGTGTATGCTTTTATTTAAACTAGAATCTAAAATTGTATGTTTTAAAATTAAAAGTATAAATAGGGCTCTATAAGAGCCTGCTTTATTTTTTATTTGAATTTTTTTTAATGACGACATCATTGTATGATACCCTTTACTGGCATTTTTTACTGGTAACTTACCTTGGGGATGACCCCCTTCACTGTAACGTAACTTACCTTTGGGATGACCCCCTTCACTGTAACGTAACTTACCTTTGAGATGACCCCCTTCACTGTAACGTAACTTACCTTTGAGATGACCCCCTTCACTGTAACGTAACTTACCTTTGGGATTCTCCCCTACTGTAACGTAACTTACCTTGTACTTGTGTCACGTGGTTGGCGCCAACAGCATTCTGCTGCCTGAAGGCCGTGCGCAGGATGAGCGAGTACATGAGGATGATGATGGAGGCCAGTGAGAAGTAGAGGCTGGCGCTGGTGAAGAACAAGTACTCAATGGGCAGCCGCATGGTGATGTCACATATTGGGCGTACACCGTACGGCTTGTACGTGAACTGAGGCACCAAGCTGTAAAACAGACCGAACACCCAGATGCCGGTCAGACAGACGAGAACCAGCCGGACGGTAACGACACGCTCGTACACGTACGGCCGGTTGATGTACAGGAACCGGTCGATGGAGATGAGGGTCATGTGCAGCACGGAGACTGCGATCATGCCGAGGTGGGTGCCGTGCATTAGCACGCACAGGTTGATGTACCGATAGAAGAGCTCCACGCGCACTGCCGGCAGCAGAAAGAGGGCCAGCACCACCGTGCCCAACCCCACCACAAAGTCGGCTGCGGCCAGGCTTGCCACATACAGGTTAGGCAACGTCCGCAGGGACGGCGTTCTCCAGATGGACAAGATGGCCAGCAGATTGCCTGTACAAACGAATGATGACAGCAGACAGGCAAACATGAACAGTGCCACGTCTACGGCCTTGACCTCGGTTGTCTCGGAGCAAGGCACATTTTCTTCCAAGATGCTGGAGCAGTTCTCCCATTGGCTGGTAGACACGGACATTCCGTCTTCTTATATGTCCGTGATGCGTTCACGTAGTGTGGGTCGTTGAGTGTGTGGTTAAGGTGTATGGGTCGGTGTGTGTGTGTGTGTGTCCACCACATACGGGCTTGCCAATTTCTGCTTGGCGTCTGCCTGTATCAAACGACGGAATCTGAAGACTCAAAATATTCATTCACATAAACAAACCTCAATACAAGACTCTAGAAACCAATCTCAAAACCGTTTACTGGACACTGTACCAGTAGGGTAGACACGATTGTGTGTGTTGGGAGGGGGGGGGGTAATATTTATAACCAGGATTTCGTTCAGACTTTTTTCTCAGATGGGAGTACTTGAAACTTTTTTTTGGGGGGGGGGGAAGGAGGAGACATTGATAAAAGTGTGTGTGTATATATATATATATATATATATATATATATATATATATATATATATATATATATATATGAATTCTATCTCCATCGGGGGGTCCATCACCCGAAGAGATAACAGAAAGAAACAGTGAAATCTATTTGACCCCCTCACGTGACCTATTGCTGGCTATGCCGCTGGGCTCAGTAACGTAAAGCCAGACTGCAGAAGTAAAAAAAAAAAAAAAAAAAAAAAAAACACACTTCCAGACGAAAGATATTTATGCTTGGGTGTCGTCATACTCGCTATTTATTTTTTTAAATTACTTTCAGCTGAAATGAAACCGAATACCCTAACTCTAGAGAGTTATGTTAGGCCGCAGATTGAAATGAAACTTTCAAGCCAAATAGTTGGTCATTTTTTAAATAATTTTTTTAAAATTCAGAAATTTAGGCCTAGTATCTTTAGAATCAAATTAAAAGTTGCATATGCAGATAGTATCTTTCATGCGTCTCTTCGGAGAGGGAGTGGGGTGGAACAAAAATGTCAGCCTCTACTTTAACCAATGTCTCCCCTCTGCTCCCCCCCCCCCGCCCAAATGAAGACAATGTCTGAAAGAAACACTGCCTGAGAATACATCTTTGCCTTTAAGACTTTAAGGTTACATTTCTATTAATTTTTATCAAGACTAAATTATAACCTGAAGTTTCACTTTCGTAAGACAATCAAATGTCGACTGTACAGAAACTGTTGTCGATCTGCTGAACACTTATGATTGTAGTAATAAGTCTATTCAAAACTTTGCTGGTAAAATTTTGAAATTAAATTATGACCTAGATCTAGATCTAGAGTCTAGTTATGCTATGTAGAATCTACTATGTGTACTTACAAGTTACATTTCCATTGATAAAATGAAATGCAAAACCAATTGTTTTAGACTTTTTAAAAACATAAAATCATCCAATGTTTAATAAAGTCTGTCAAAAACGCACAATAAATTTTTTTTATAAACACATTGTATTCAATAACACCAGACACATTTTGTTTTGAATTTAATGGGCCTTGGGAGACTTATCGCGTTGGTGTTCATTTAAATAATCCTAGCCGCGTAAACCACACATACCTTATGCAGCACGGCGTCCAATCAAACAACTTTATGCAAAGATTATATTCGTGCTCTGAATCTCATCGACCAATCGTATTGCGTGATTCACTTTTGCGTAAGTGCTTGTTTATGTTAGAATAGTGTTCTTAGGGGGTGGTGGATCTCCAAAGTCTTTTTATAAAAAGAAGTGGTGGCGGGGGAGGTGGACATTCAGATTTATAAACGAGGTAAATCTGAAATCCCAGAAGTTGTAAAGCTTTTTGTAAATTGTAGTTGATAGATAACACATGATCCTTATGTGTACCAAATTTAAAATATTGACTGATCTAAAATATTTAAAAGAAATAGCTGCTTAAAAAAAATGCGTGGGGTGGGGGGAGGGGGTGCTAATAGTGTAGGCTACAGGTGAAGGGTGCTAATCAGAGTTTCTTCCAGGCATCTCTTCGGGAGGGCGAAGCCCCCCCCCCCCCGAAATTTTTTTACCGCCCCCCCCCCCCTCCGAACGAAATGAAATTTATATAATTTATATAGAAAATATATACTTTTAACAGTGTCCGCCCCCCCCCCCCCCCGAAGAAAGTCTACCGCCCCCCCGAAAATTTCAAGTGCCTCCCCCCCCCCCCCCCCCCCCGGAGAAAAAAGTCTGGAAGAAACACTGGTGCTAACGCTGTAGGCCAGAGGCGTAGGGGGGGGGAACGGGGGGTGCGGACCGCACCGGGTGACACCATTTAGAGGGGTGACACCAAGGCAAAAAATAGCAAAATATATAGAGAAAAACTTGGGGGGGGGGGTGCAAATCGAAAATTTGAGAAGGGGTGCAAAAATCGAAAATTTGAGGGGGTGGTTGTGCAAATCGAAAATTTGAATGTTTGTCCCAGGGAAGGGTCGCTACGCCTCTGGGGGGAGGGTGACACCATTAAGTGCCGCGCCGGATGACACCCGACCTCGCTACGCCACTGCTGTAGGCTACATGTGAGTGAAGGGTGTTAATAGTGTACGCTACAGGTGAGTGAAGGGTGCTAATATTGTAGGCTACATGTGAGTGAAGGTTGCTACTATTGTAGACTACAGGTGAAGGGTGCTTTGACTGTAAGCTACAGGTGAGTAAAGGGTGCTAATATTGTAGGCTACATGTGAGTGAAGGTTGCTACTATTGTAGGAATCGGTCTAGGTAAATAAAGGTAAGACTAATGTGATTATAATGTGATACCTTAGCAATCGGTAAAAAAATAACATGTGACGTCACACCAATAATTGCTTGCGTGCTTTTGTGTGTGGTTTTTCAATTGGAATTTATTTGACTAACGTTGAAAGCAGACTATGCCGTCTGCAGGTAATGCATGGTTAATGTAACTCCATTAGGATGATCGTCTGCTGCGGGGGTTGCCAGGCGTGAAGAAAGCGTGGGGTGGGCTGCACTGTAAGTCGTCCATTAGCTTAGCGCTCGAACAAAAGACGAGGTACATCAAGAAACTACAGACTAGTAACAGAAAACAAACATTAACATACAGAAACAAGACCCATTTAAGCTAAACTTTAGTCCTCAAAATTTAGCTTTACTTTGAAGCGGACAGTAAATTCATCTTCGTCTTTCAAACATCGTCACATCCACTCCAGATATTTCATGAGAGAAACAAGCACGATACAAACACAAAACTACAAATCTTGTAAATAAACTTTGAGACGAAAGAAAACACAAAATTAGTTGCATTTTTGTCTATCCTGAAGTGTCTATCTTTCAGCGGCATAGGCAAGATTGCGTTGTGGGAGGGAGGGAGGGGAGAGATTTCCTTATACATTATATCCCATAACGATTTCATTTCAATTATGTTGATTTGCGATATTAAGACATTGCAAATTGATAGAAAACCACATGTGAGCGGGTGAATGTATTATTTGTATTATTACATTTTGTGTGCGAATCTGTGCGTGAATGGTCAACTGGACAGCGGCTACGGGTTTTCCTTTCCGGCTCGAGTGAGGTTGTTTTTGCAACTTGGCTGGGTGTTTTGTGTGTAGTGTTTTGTATGTAATGTTTTGTATGTATGGTTTTGTATTTATTGTATTGTTTTATGTGTTTGCTGTGGATATTAGATGGCGTTTCGATTGCCGTAGGGGATAGGGAGGTTGTCTGTGTGGTCAGAGCCTTGACTATCCGAGGCATCGAATGTACATAATATTCCATCGAAAATTGTGTTTTGTTTGTTTAGTGTTTGATTAGACGTTTGTTTAGGATGTTTTGGATTTGAAATAATGTTTACGTGTTTTTATTGATGGTTCCATTTTTGTAATGTAAATAAAACTATAAGCCTATTTTTTTTTTTTTGAAAACTTGAATTTGTATAGATGTGTGTGTGTGTGTGTGTGTGTATTTAAGGCTACTTTCTATTTATTTTTATCATAACTAAATTATAGCCTGATGTTTCACTTTCGTAAAACAAACATTGTTTGGCTGTACAGAAACTCTATGATCGATCTTCTAAAAACACCATTCTGTAGTGATTTGTGCTGAAAACTTTGCATTAAAAAATTTTTTTAACCACATGACATAGTTGTGCCATGATGATTTACATTTTCAGTGATAGAATGAAGAAAAAAGTACATGTTTTTCCTTGTATTTAAAACTAGTGTGCCCGTCCCCTCGCGTTGCTGCGGGGTTAGAAGAGAAAGTCTGGCGATATATTTTAATAGGGTTTCATCAGTGTTTTTATATTCTTAAACGTGTGACCTTGTTTTCTAAAACTGTGTTATTTGAATGTAAACAATGCCTGAGCTATATAACTTGGATCATATTTGTCGGGGCACAGGTTTACCTACATTCAGTGGCGTGCAGACCTATGTAGATGCTCGGGGCCAACTCAAGCGGAAGATGCCCCATATATATATATATATATATATATATATATATATATATATATATATATATATATATATATATATATATATATATATATATTTTTTTTTTTTTTTTTTTTTTTTTTTTTTTTTTTTTTTCTTTTTTTTTTTTATTTCTATGACCCCCGAAACCCACAGTTAGCCAACGGATGACGGGTATTCTAGTAGTCTCTAAATATTGATTGAATTTTTTCAGGGTCAGTCGTCTCTTGGCTACTGTTATCTGTGAAATTTTTTTTTTTTTTTAATTTACATTGTATTCAATATTCCTAGATTAAGCATATTATATTATATGATGAGAACAGATACTTTTTATAGTTATATTATGTGTCTAATACAAAACGTTTAAGAGGTGGTGATTTAACCGTGTTTTATATTTTCCATGTTGCCTGTTTTCTTACTTCTTTTCCTTCTGAGACATTAACCAGTGCCTAGGTTTTCTTCGCTTTTGAGCGTTGAGCGATTGGGTGGTGGTTTTCTGTATGCATCCGTATGCCCTCTAATGGGAGGGATACGTCGCATATGTTGCAGGCGTACATTGTTTCGTCGGGGTGTTCTTCTTCGTAGTGCTTGAGTATGTCCGTGTAGAATGTGCTTTCTGTGTAACCTTTCGTGGTTTGTTTACAAATATGACACTGTTTGAACTTTTTATGCATTGCGTCTTCGTGTAGATCCACTTCCAAGGTTGTTCTGAATCGCAGGGTGCAGAATTTGCAATGTGTTTTGTTATGAGCTAGTTTTTCGATTTTTAGATTCTTTGTTATTTTCTTTGCCTCTGTGGGGCTTTTCTTCTTTTTTCTTTTTGAGACTGCATTAGTGTCCATATCTGATACTAAGCTAGGGCTGTCGAATGCAGGGATTTGCTTTGTTGTAGTTTTGTCTGGGGACGTCGTGGGAGGTGATGGCAGGTCTGAGTTAAGGATTGTTGTCTCAGTTGCTTTGATGATTGATGGTTTCGTTGTGCTTGTATTAGAGTTTGTTGTGTTATCAGGCGGTTTGGAAGAGTTGGCTGGACTACTGTTGAGAGTGTCCGTGATGGTCGTGTTTGGGGTCGTCTGGTCATCTATCGGCTTTGAGGGTTGTGGTGCAGTTTGGTTATCCGTAGAGGTTGTTGTTTCGCGTGGTGGTGCATATTGAGCTGTTGACAGGTTGGACATTTGGCATTGGCTCGTCCAATGAAGGTTGGAGGAGCAGAATTGGCAGGCTTGTTTCCTTCCGGCAATTGCTATAAGTATGTTGAGTGTGTTGTCTTTGTAGTTTATGTGGATGTAGTGTGGGATGTGTGTTGGGTTGTCGGTGTATATGGAGAAACTGCGGTTGTTGGTGTGTGGGATGGTGGTGATGATAGGTTCTTGGTTGCTATAGGGGCGTAGTGCATGAATGAGAGTTGCGTTGTTTAGTGTAGGGGGTACCCATCTAAGGGTCCCATTGATTTTGTTTTTTTCGTATAGTGTGAAGTGTAGTGTGTATGGTCCGTGAGTTTTGTGTGTGTTGTGTAGAGTGGTGACGTCAAAGGCTTTCGATGAGAAAAACCATGTGTCCGCTCTGCCGTAATTAAGTAATTGGATTTGCTGGTCACTGATGATTTGCCGGATTACGTGACCTCGTAGGTTCGGATGGCCTTTGGAGATTATGTTCAGTTGCATTGTGGGCGTTTCAGCTTCAAACAGGTCTGGGCAGTTTTCTTCTGGCAGGTTCAGGAATGTAGTCGACTTGGCTGAAAAGGGTTGGGCCCAGGCTTTCATTAAGCCACCCGAACCGTAGTCCGGGTGGCTCCTCCCCAAGTCTCTCGACTCAGGGGGAATATCCAGGGGCGCAACCCCCTTGCTGGCGCTGGTAATATCTGCGTATGACATCATGCGAGGAGATGACATTGTAGGATGTTGTAACAATAAGTTTTCTTAAATCTAATATATAAAGCTCAGTTCTGTTATCTGTGAAAACACATCCTTTATTGGAATGCTATGATCATATATATATATATATATATATATATATATATATATATATATATATATATATATATATATATATATATATATATATATATATATATATATATGTGAGCGGCTGGGGTGTATTTTTATTATTTGTAACTTAGAAGGCGAATGTATCGTTTCGTTTCATGTCGTAAATGGTTCGTCGTTTTTAGTTGTGTAGTCCCGTATTATGGCGCCGCTGTCTCACTGTTTATGTCCCTGGTTATAGCTAGTTTATATATATTTCGTTTATATTGTTGTCATTGTTTATATTAAGTGTCTTTTTATAATATTCTGTTGCATGTTTCGTCGTGTTTGGTTTGTTATCCGTGAATTAGGGACTATTTGTTTACGTGAGGTGTGTGGAAGTCGGTTTCCGGCTTGTTCAACTCTGTCTTTTGTGTGGAAAGCCGCGGTGAAGAGAGCAGGCAGTCTCTCTGGTCATCCAGTGAAAAGAATAGCAAATTCGCACCATCCAGCCTTATTTATTTTGTGTTTGTGTTCGTCGTAGTCCTGGACGTAGTCCGAAGTTGGGTGTTTTGTTTGATGTAAAAAGTTTGTTTCGTTTGGTTCTGTTTTGTGTCAGTTTTATCTATTCTTTTTTATAACTTTTGGTTCCATGCAATAAATTTTATTAACTGTAAAAGTTTTTGTTTTATTTTAGTAGCTTATTATTTAGACTAAGGTTAGGTTTAACCACTGTGGGTTCTACCACAGTTGCACTGACCGGACAGATTAGTTAGTTAAGCCTAGAAGGGTAGATTTTAAGTATTCCCCCCCTAGCAGGGCTTACAAATTGGTAGCACGAGTGGGGTCAGTGCTTTAGTCTAGTTAAATTTTGTTTTTTTGATAGGGCTAGGGGTAGCTTAGATAAATTTTTTTGTTCTTGATAGGCCCTTTTTGGAACCATATGTGTTTAGTTTTTGTTTAGTGTAGGAATTGTTTGTAGTCTTAACACCCAATTAGGACGAGATGGCGGAGGCTGCATCGACCAACATAATCATCGTCCCACCCAGGGAGGTCCACATTAGGAGGTTTCATGGAGACAGCCATGCCTCTGAGGTGGATCGCTTCATTGAAGAAGTCCGGGCTGCCTGGAAGGTCAGGAAGGATCTCACGGCCGATGAGCAGAAGGACCTCCTCTGGCAGTACCTGGGCGAGGCAGTGCGGGAGGAGCTGAGTTGCAGGGGTGACGACCTGAACCGCGACCCGGAAGCCACCATCAGGCTCCTCCGGGAGGTGTATGGCGAGAAGAGGAGCGTCTCGCAGCTCATGGCTCAATTCCAAACGGTGCAACAGGGCCCACATGAGTCAGTGAGGGCCTACTCACACCGCCTACACCGGGCATTCAAGACCCTTGTTGCAAGGCAGGGCACCCTGCAGGTCCCACAGACCGACACGGAATTTCTTCGGGACCAGTTCCTGGAGAACCTGAGCCAGTCCTCGGTCCGACGTCAGCTCCAAGAACTTGTGTTCCACGACCCCAAAACCCCCTTTATGGCTCTAAGAGACGCAGCCATCAGGTGGTCCGGAGATGAGGATCCAGGGGCAGAACCTGCCTATGTAGCAGCTCTACAGGCCCGCCCCAAAGAAGAACCAGCCTTGCCCAGATCCAAGCTGGAAGACAAGGTAGACAGGCTAGCAGAGCAGCTGTCAGCCCTGTTGACCCATTTGGCCCAGAACCCCCCTGCTGCCTTTCCCCAAGTGCCAGCTGGTCGAAGGGTACTCCGCCGACGTCCAGAGGCGGAAACAAGAACATGTTACAATTGCCACCAACAAGGCCACTTAGCCCGTCATTGCCGGCTTGCAAAAAACGGGGGCCCTCAGTAGATCGGAGTCCCACTGCTGGGGGGCCAGGCCCAGGCTCCACCCTACACAAACTGGTTGGACACTGTCCCACTCTGACTATCTACCTAGAAGGTGTACCGGTGACTGCTGTTATAGACAGTGGCTCCCAGGTTAGCACAGTCACAGAAACATTTTTCAACCGCAGCCTAAAAAACATTGTGCTAGAAACAGGCACCCACCTATCCCTGAGAGCAGCAAATGGGTTGGCCATCCCATACAATGGCTATTTTATTACTGACATTGAAGTCAACAAAGAAAAACTTTGTGACAAGGGGTTCCTGGTCATAAGAGACCCAGTAGGCGGCCCAGCTCCACCTTGCCTGCTGGGCATGAACATTCTCCAAGACCTGACCACATTGGCCCATCTGGTCAAGCCACCTGCTACGACACCGAAGGTATGGCGAGAGGGCAAAGCCCTCAGCCCCCGCGAGAGAACTCTGGTGCCTGCCAAGAGCATATCAACCATTCGAGCGACGGGAGGAGACCCCAGAATGGTGGATGACATGCTGGTACAGCCATTGGAACAGCCATTTCACCCGGACCTGCTCGTGGTGCCAGGCCTAACTTCCTGCCGTGAGGGATTCTTCTCGGTACAGGTGGCTAACCTGTCTGAGGAGCCCGTCTACATCTCCAGTAGGACCTGTCTAGCAACAATCCACCCGTTCGAGCTGGTCCCCCCAAACCTGCAGTTCAGGGTCAACTCTCTGGCTGCTGAGGTGGTCATAGACTCATCCCTGTCCAGCGAGACCCACGATTCCATGCCAGAGCCCTCGTTTTCCAGCATGATGGCAGAAACCCTAGACCCACCACAGCGGGCGGCTCTGGAGAAATTACTCCAGGAATTCACAGACGTTTTTGCTTGGACAGACGACCAGTTGGGTTTCACGGACAAAATTAAACACAGCATCCCACTAACCAGTGACATACCAGTAGCGTTACCCTACCGCCGGCTTCCGCCTACAGAGTTCGCTGCGGTTAAAGAACACATTGAAAGGTTGACTACCAGGGGCATTATCCAACCCAGCACCAGCCCTTATGCAGCTCCAATGGTCATCGTGAAGAAAAAGAATGGCGAGATCCGGTTATGCTGCGATTACAGGAGGCTGAATGGCATAACCCGGAAGGATGCGTTCCCGCTGCCCCGAATCGATGAAACGTTGGATGCCCTGGCGGGGTCAACCTTCTTCTCCACGCTGGACTTAGCCAGTGGCTACCACCAGGTTGCCATGGCTGAAGAAGACCAAGAAAAGACTGCCTTCGTTACTCCCTTTGGTCTGTACCAGTGGACCAGAATGCCATTTGGCCTATGTGGCGCCGTCCAGACTTTTTCCAGATTAATGCAGGGGGTAATGAGTGAGCACATCATGAGAATCATGCTGGCCTATCTGGATGACATCCTGATATATGCCCCAGACTTCACCTCACACCTGGCCAACCTGCGCACAATACTCGCACGACTGAGAGATATCGGTCTCAAACTTAACCCTGAGAAATGTGTGTTTGGGGCGGAGAGCGTGCACTACCTGGGACATGTGGTGTCCAAGGATGGTGTGAAGACTGACCCAGGGAAAATTACAGCCATCAGCGAGTGGCAGCCCCCTAAGACCCTAAAAGAACTCCGTTCTTTCTTGGGCCTTGCCAGCTACTACCGAAGATTTGTTAAAGGTTTTGCCAACATAGCACAGCCCCTTCACCAAGTGGTCACCAATACTCATGAACAATTCGGCAAGCGAAACAAACGGCAGGACATAACCAACCTGTGGGGCCCAGAACAACAGTCAGCCTTTAACCGGCTTAAGACGGCCTTGACCACCACGCCTGTTCTGGGTTACCCTGACTTTACCCTACCCTTTATTCTAGAGACAGATGCCAGCAGCTACGGTTTGGGTGCAGTCCTAAGCCAGAAACAAGCGGATGGGGTGAAGGTAATAGCCTTCGCCAGCCGGTCACTCCGAGTAAATGAAAAAAACATGAAAAACTATAGTGCCCTCAAGTTAGAACTTTTGGCTTTGAAGTGGGCCATGGCCGAAAAATTCAGAGGGTATTTGCTGGGCAGCAAGACATTGGTACTGACAGACAACAATCCGCTTAGCTACATTAAATCATCTAAGACCGGTGCAACTGAGCACCGCTGGATTGCTGACCTAGATGTCTTCGACTTCGAAGTAAAATACAGGTCCGGCAAATCCAATGCCAATGCGGATGCCCTGTCCAGGTTTCCTGTGGACAAGCCTGCAGCCAGAGATCCAGAAGTCCAGTACTCCGGAGTGTACCAGGTCACCACACGGGTCCCACCAGAGGTGGCAATATCAACACCTCAACCTGTCCCTCTGGAGGCCCACTGCAATTTCCTGTCTTCGGCCTTACCGGCCGATGTGAAGAATGCCCAACAGGTAGACTCAACCATCCAGGAGATCCTACCCTTCCTGACGCCCGGCCACAGATTACATTCCTCGACATTATCACTCCCAGCCCAGATTCTCCTGAGACAAAAGTCGAGACTCAGGTTGAAGGACGGTATCCTACAGCGCACAGTGAAACTGCCAGGTCAAGGGGAAATCGCACAATGCGTTATCCCCAATCAACTACGACCAGAGGTACTCCGTCTAAGTCACAACGACAACGGCCACCAAGGACCAGACCGCTGCCTGCAGCTGTTACGGCAACGATGCTACTGGCCGGGGATGGAGGCAGATATACGCCAGTACTGCCAGGCATGTGACCGCTGCCAGCACGCGAAAATGACCAGTCTGAAGGTGCACCAGCCTAAAGGTCATCTTTTGGCCACCATGCCCCTAGAGGTTGTGGCAGTCGACTTCACCCTGATGGACAAAGCGGCAGACGGTACGGAGGATGTATTGATTCTCACCGATGTTTTCACCAAGTGGACAGTTGCTGTTCCGACGAAGGACCAGACTGCCAAAACCGTGGCGAAGGCCCTGGTGCAGAACTGGATAGTTCACTACGGTGTCCCCAGGCGACTACACTCGGACCAGGGCAAATGCTTTGGGGCAGCCGTGATACACGAACTGTGCGACCATTATGGGATACAGAGGTCCCGAACAACAGCATACCACCCCCAAGGAAACGGCCAAGCAGAGAGGTTCAACCGGACCCTACACGATCTGCTTCGGACCCTACCTGTTGACAAGAAGAAGGACTGGCCTCGGTACCTGACCGAGCTGGTCTTCCTGTACAACACAACCCCGCACTCGTCAACAGGTTTCTCCCCGTTCCAGCTGTTGTTTGGGCGGGAGGCAGCCATCCCCTTGGACCTATTTTTAAATCAAGCCCCTCCGGCAAACAGTGGTGGTGCTGGAGATTACCTCCAGGGCCACCTAACACGACTGGCCAGCCTGCACAAACTAGCCCAGGAGAGGCTGCAAATAGAGGCCACCAAGAGGGACAGACAGGCCAATAACAGGCCAGCCGCGGAACTGGCCATAGGCGACCTGGTCCTGTTAAGGCAGCACCCCCTGGGCAGGCACAAAATGGCGGATCTGTACGGCCCGACAGTTTACGTCGTGGTCGAAGTACCTCCGATCACCGGCGGGTGTTACGCCATTAAAAAGAAAGATGGCCCTTCTGGCACCCGCCGGGTGGCCAGCACCCAGATCAGGAGATATGTGCCTCCCCGGGCTCTACCACCCTCCCCAAGGCCGGTCAAAGTGATACCGCCGGCTACTCCAGGTTACAGCCACATTATTTATAAGGTCCAATTGCCGGGGACCAGAGCAGCCGGTAACCCCACAGTACCTGACATACCTCTGCGTAGGTCGGTCAGGGAGCGCAGAGTCCCTAGTAGGCTAGACTTGTAATTGTGCCCTGTGGGCTGATTTTTTTGACAATGTTTTTTGTAAAATTTATGATCGTGCCCTGTGGGCTGATTTTTTTGCAAGTTCTTTTGCAAAGTTTTGTTTTTTGTAACATGTATGATTATGCCCTGTGGGCTGATTTTCTGGCAAAGATTGTTTTTTTGTAAAATTTATGATTGTGCCCGGTGGGCTGATTTTTTTGCAAGTTCTTCCTGCAAAGTTTTTTTGTAACATTTATGATTATGCCCTGTGGGCTGTTTTTTTCAAGTTTGTTAGCTTGCGGTGACCGCAAGCTTTAAGGGGCGTGTATGTGAGCGGCTGGGGTGTATTTTTATTATTTGTAACTTAGAAGGCGAATGTATCGTTTCGTTTCATGTCGTAAATGGTTCGTCGTTTTTAGTTGTGTAGTCCCGTATTATGGCGCCGCTGTCTCACTGTTTATGTCCCTGGTTATAGCTAGTTTATATATATTTCGTTTATATTGTTGTCATTGTTTATATTAAGTGTCTTTTTATAATATTCTGTTGCATGTTTCGTCGTGTTTGGTTTGTTATCCGTGAATTAGGGACTATTTGTTTACGTGAGGTGTGTGGAAGTCGGTTTCCGGCTTGTTCAACTCTGTCTTTTGTGTGGAAAGCCGCGGTGAAGAGAGCAGGCAGTCTCTCTGGTCATCCAGTGAAAAGAATAGCAAATTCGCACCATCCAGCCTTATTTATTTTGTGTTTGTGTTCGTCGTAGTCCTGGACGTAGTCCGAAGTTGGGTGTTTTGTTTGATGTAAAAAGTTTGTTTCGTTTGGTTCTGTTTTGTGTCAGTTTTATCTATTCTTTTTTATAACTTTTGGTTCCATGCAATAAATTTTATTAACTGTAAAAGTTTTTGTTTTATTTTAGTAGCTTATTATTTAGACTAAGGTTAGGTTTAACCACTGTGGGTTCTACCACAGTTGCACTGACCGGACAGATTAGTTAGTTAAGCCTAGAAGGGTAGATTTTAGGTATTCCCCCCCTAGCAGGGCTTACATATATATATATATAAAGTGTAAAATGTTTGTCGCGGATACTTGGATGGATTTAAGTGTTAGGTTATTAAAGTCCTTATGGTCTAAATTTATGAGTTAAAAAATTAATATTGAAAGTGTTGGGAAATAATTTTCATTTTTCAAACTGAAAGTAATAATTGTCGGCATGTTCATTAAACACAAGTTTTAAAAAATATCATCTTTTACAAAAAATTCTAATTATGTCTTTATTTAGTCCTTTAGCACTTACTTCCCTTTGATAAATTAGGAAAACACAATTACTTCCCTTTATAAAAACATTGCATTAGTGGAAAAGAATTTACTTTTTATTACTTTGTTTTGGTGTTGTGAAAAAAAATAATGACATAATTAGCGGGGATTGATCAAGTGCATATGTTGTGGGTATTTTACGGATAAGCTTGGAGTATTATAATTGTTCATTAAATTGAAACAGGCGCGTTCGTTTAAGTGAGTGCAAAAGACTATGGATAAGTTGGGGTACTATAGTCGTTTATTAAGCTGAAACAGGCGATTCCGCCCCGGGCTAGACTGTGAGCACTTTGCGTTTATGTTCGCGTTAGTGTTTTCTTTGTGTTTAGGTTGGGTTTGCGTTAGTGGTTGCATTTTGATTTGGTTCGTTTTTGTTCTTTCTTTTTTCGTTTTTGTTTGTGTTTTTTTCTTGGGTTTGTGGTTGGTTTTGCGTTTGAATTTGGTTTGTTTTCGTTTGCTTTTTCGTTTTGTTTTTTTTTCTTTGTGTTGGTATTGGTGTTTGTGGTTGTGGTTGGGTTTGTTGTTAGGTTTTTGTTTTCGTTTGTATTTGTAATTGTGTTAGCGTTATGTTTGCTTTTTGTTGTTTTGGTTTTGGTTGGTTGTGGTATGGGTGGGCAATGCCGGGTTTATGATGATTACTAAACACACAGGTACTGGTCTTTAACAGAAAGGTTTTTCACAGAAGCCAGAGCAGGGCCTGGCCGGGACGGCTAGTATATATATATATATATATATATATATATATATATATATATATATATATATATATATATATATATATATATATATATAAAGCTTAATTAAAAATTAAAGTTAATGCAAATAGAAAAGCATTTAAAAAAATTGTAATTAGCAAGGTGAAAGCACTGACCACTGCTAAATCCCAAGGAATGAACAACTACGGGGCGGGGAGACAGTTGGGTGTGGGGGGGGGGGGGGGTGGTTATATGCCATGCAATACAATAGTCTCATCCGGTAACGCCTTTATTTATGGGCTACTTCTCTCTTGGCCTGTTTGGGAATTCCTATAGTGCAGGCGAGAGTGTGCCTGAACTAGAAATGTTTCACATTTTTAAAAATTCTTAAACCACTCGGTCAAAAGGTCAATGCTTTAAGGAGGTGTGATGCTAGGTACTACCATCCACTTCGCTATGTCAGACCCTATGTCAGACCCTCCCTACAACTTGAACTTGTTCTTAAATTTAACACCCATGTAACGCCTTCTGTCCAGTTCAGGTGGGGGAAAATCCACTAATGTTGACCATGGCCTGAACCCAGCCTCACATTTAATTTACATCAATTTGGGCCCAATTACTCTACAGATGGCTCTACTAGTAGTTGAAATATTATGTGCCCCCAATAAAGATAATGAGTAGGTGCTTTGGGGTGGGTGAAAGTTGGTGGGGCGAGGTAAAGGATCACGCAGAGTGTGCATTTAAATGTATTGTCATGGGATGGAACCCCCCCCCTCCCCCCCCCCCCCAAAAAAAAGACTCCAGATTCGAGTACTACGTTACTGGATCTCTGGTCGTGCTAATAGAGCGTCCACGTATTACATTACCGGTCTACATCGCGGTCTTACAATAGGAGGTTGGTGTTTAAATTGAGAGAGTGAACCAAGTGACACTCAGCTACACCTTATTTATGAGGTTCTCGACGGTACACCCGGGCGGCCGTGAATGCCGGTAATTAAGACGTGTGAGACTTCAGGACAACTTTACAATGAAGTGAACTCGGCCCAGTGTAACAAAACAGTACGGACTTTAACGTTTGTATTTAAGGGGGCAGTATCACCCAGACATTTGAAAATTGACGAAAAAATTTGCCAAAAAAAAACTATTACACATACACACATAATTTTTTTACTGTGACCTACTTAGGTCGAGTCAGGTTCCATTTTTATTTTGACATTGTATAATACCTTATAGGGAGTGATGGTGCAACAACCGGGGTTTTTCCACTGACTTATTAAGGTGTCTAGGGCCCAGAAATTTTCCATTAAGATCTGATTGAATGATTCTGATCAGATGACCATCCCAACCAATGGCTACATGAGTTGAGGATAACCTCCCCTGAGGCAGAAGTCTTTAATTGCACCGCACACTCGCCACACGTGGCAGTTTACCTTGATCAGGCAGTCTTCCTTGATTAAGCGGTCTATGAGGACCAAGCCGTCCATATTGTCCGGCAATAGATTCTGACCATTAGAACGTGAGAGAACTTAAGTCCTGTGTGTGCTACGCTTTCTTAAGTTGATTTAGTCTTCTAGTATAATATTACTTGTCGCCAAGTAATTCTTGAAGCTATAGCAGTGTTGTGTGGCCTGTGGCTATTTTTAGGCAGTGTTGAAATCTGTGATAGTGTTTTTTCCTACACTTTGTAAGTTGGGTTTTGATATTTTATACATTAAATATTTTATCTAGTTTAACCTTGTGTTCTGCCACAACTGTGTTCGCTTATTAAAGGTTGTATGCAGATTGGATGAGTGTTAATTTCAATAGTATCACTAGTTTTCCCTAGACATCGAATTCGAGCCCTAGTGTGTCGTTGTGTTAGTGTTCATCCATTTAGGCTGTAAGGCATTTGCATACGGCCCCGAAAAAAGAATCCGGGGACGTTCACCTTCTATCTGGCTGATAGATAGGTAAACGTTACATTACCATAATAGTAATTAATAAGGAGCTATAAAACAGCACATAAAAGAAAGTTAATGTATGATGCAAACATTTTTTATAAATATTTTAACCAAAAATTTTTTACAAAGTAATTTGTGGCTGCGATTTTCCAACATTAAGGCCCATCCTGCTGAAAATACACTGGGAGATGCATAACAGGATAGCCTATCGCTGGAACTAGAAGATATCCATTGTGGCAAATTTTGAAATTTTTAGAATTTTTCAAAGTCAGACCAAAAAAATCGAACTTAGAAATTTTCTAAAAAATTTATTTATTTATTTATTTATTTTTTATTTATTTTTTTTTTCTTTTACTTTATTTATACATAAACATTTACAAAACGTCTAAAATACCTATTTACCCTGGTTTCTCTTTCAAAAACCGACGAGTGACTTCGAGGAGCGAGTCCTCACATGGTGTACCTTTGTATGCTCCTTCATGCCCTCTAATGGGAGGGATACGGTACAATCTCGGCAGTCATACAGTGTTACTTCTTGATGATTTTCTGCAAAGTGCGCGTATATGTCTGTGTGGTACCCTTTGTCTACACAAAGATCACACCGTAAGAATCTATAGTGCATTCTATGTTCGTGCTTTTCCGTTTCCTCAGCTGTTCTATTTTGTTCTGGGCAGAACCTACAGCGTTTGTTATCATGAGTAAATTTTTTACTTTTCATTATTTTTTTCTCCTCTGTGGGGCTATCTTCCTTCTTCCTTTTGAAGCTTGCAAGAGTGGTGTCCATGTCTGAGAAAAAGAACGGAGCGTTCAATGTTAGAGCTCTTGACGTAGCTGGTTTGTCTGACTTCGACGTTGCTGCAGTTGCTTGTTTGCTTGGTGTTGATGGTGTACTTGCCGGCCTGGATGGGTTGATCGGTTTTTTGATCGTTGCTTGTTGTTTGCTTGGTGATGGTGTTGTCTGGGCGGGTAGTGCTTCTAGCTGGCTGCTTGTTGTTGGAGGTGGCTTGGCGATTGGAGTTATTTGCTGGCTGCTTGGTGTTGTTGCTGGTTGGGCGGGTGGCGCTGGGTGTTGTGCTGGGGGCTGTTTTTTGGGCGGTGTTTTCGGGTTCGGTGCTGCGTCTTCGGTTGAGGAGTGTTGCTGATTACTTGGCATGGGGCCTTGTAGAGCGGATGGAGCTGTAGATTGTGCTGGTATTTGATCATTGGGCGTTGATTCTAGGTTGAGAGTTTGACAGCGGTTGGTCCAGTGTGAAGTTGACGAGCAGGTTTGGCAGGCTTGTTTTCTGTCGTTGATGGCTATTAGGATGTTGTGTGACTTGTTTCTGTAGTTTAATTGGATGTAGTGGGGGATGTTTGCTGGATTGTCAGTGTGTATGGAGAAGCTACGGTTGGTGGTGAGAGGGATTGTGTATATGGAAGGTTCTTTGTTACTGTAGGGTTGTAGTGCTTTAATGAGTGTGCGATCGCTTAGTGTAGGTGGGACCCACCTAAGGGTTCCGTTGACTCTGTTCTTTTCGTGTAAAGTGGAGAATAGTGTGTAGGGACCGTGTGTTTTGTGTGTGTTGTGTAGGGTGGTGACGTCGAAGGCATTTGATGTGAAGAACCACGTGTCTGCACGACCATAATTGAGGAGGAAGATCTGTTGGTTGCTTATTAGTTGTCGAAGGATGTGACCTCTTAGATTGGGTTGACCTCCTGAGTTGATTGTGACTTGAATGGTGGGTGAGTCAGCCGGGAAGAGTTCTGGACAGTCCTCATCAGGTAGATCGAGTATGGCGGTGGTGGCTGAAAGGGGTTGGGCCCTGGATTTCATTAAACCCCCCGGACAGTAGTCCGGGAGGCTCCTCCCCAAGCCTCTCGGCCCAGGGGGAACATCCGAGGGCGCAACCCCTTTGTGAACGTTGACTATATTTGCATATGTCGTTGAGCTAGGCTGTGACATTGTAGGGAGCGTAGAATAGTTTTCAACTAGCAATAACTGGTATTGCTATGTAACTAATCGGAAGTTAACACCAAATTACTGCTTGTAAAAAAATTTATCCCTCGTTAGAATCCTATGTTTTTAGTTCCGACGATAGCAATTAACGCAAGGAAGGTTTATACCAAATTTTAAGTACTTTACTTATGGTTTCGGAAAATTGTTTACAAACAAATTCAAAATGTAATGAAATATTAACAAAATATTTATTTGCAAATATTTTGCAATACATATACCCTACAATTTATATACTGTATTATAGTAAAAGAAGCGTTACTACTGCTGTACAATTTTGACATATGTATGTCGAATAGTTTTTTTTGTGTGAATATTTTTGTTTTCCTCCCTTAGTCTGGGTGATACTGCCCCCTTAATCCCTACAATATTTAAAAAAACAAAAATCCATATGTTCATGAATATTATAAAGAATATCATTACAATAAAAAAAAATCAATAGGCTATGTGCTTAATCACTCTACGAATGCCGTAACGTCCATCAAAATGAATATGGGCATACTTATTATGCAATGAATAGAAACATAATAAAGATGCCCCGATAATATATAAATAAAACGAACATGGGCATATAATTACTGTATGGATGCCCTTCAGACATTCTATAATGTATATAAGCATATTTAATATCCCCCGATAATATATAAAACAAATATGGGCATAATTTATTGCTGTAAGGATGCCCTTTAAAAATGCAAACGTGAATACAAGTAAAATTAATTTAAAGATGCTCTGACGATATATAAATATATATATATATATATATATATATATATATATATATATATATATATATATATATATATATATAAAATGAATACTGGCATAATTACTGTATGGATGCCCTTAAAAGTATTATGATGAATATAAGCAAAATTACATTAAAGATGCCCCTACAGTGTAAAAATTATAATCATGGGCTTTAATACTCTATGGATGACCATAAGTGTACAAAATGATTATAGGCATATATTCTATAAAAGATGCCCCTACCTACAATATACCTAAATAAGTATCAGATTCTCTATTAATTGAAAGACTGCATACCGTTGTTAAAGGAATATCAATGACTACTACACCACTACCCTTCACCGATGCCCCTTTCTCCCTGAACCTTGTATGACACGAATAGTACGATGACTATATCCGTGCCATTTGTTAGTTGTATTTACACATATGGGTGAATTCGGCAAATTGATAATCCTGCCTAGGTAGTCAAACCTAAGATTTTAAATTTTCTTCCACAAAAAAAAACCCCTAAAATTTTACCCCGTTTGATGCCCCCCCCCCCCCTGATGTGGATGCCCGGGCCCCCTCCCTTCACTACCGCCCAGCACGCCCCAGAGCGTACTGTATGAGAGCCTTGAGTGTTCGTGAATCAATCTCCGTAAAAGAGAGGTAGATTACACTTCGGTGACCGCCCAGGTGTCAGTGACGTAGAGGGGCGCCCCCGGTTCTGAATAATAGTCTACATATAACTAAAATATAGGTCTTGAATTTCAAATCATTCATTTTCCCACGTTTTCTTTAACTTGCTTTCGCGTCTGTTTATTTATTTGTTTGTTTTTCCAATCAAATCTTGCGATCGAAATTTCGGGCACTTCCCAGTTAGCTACCGCGCTGAAATTTTCAGGGAAGCTATGTGTCCGATGACAATACAATATTCAATTATTATTATTACTAAATTGATCCATGGGAAACTTTTATTGATCATTTTAGACTCCTATTGATTTGTACCAAAAAAGGGACATAACCCAGTAATTGTAATTTGATGAAAACAAGGTTCGGTACTTTCCCTCTTCAAGCTTACTGAAGGAGCGAGCACGCGATTGGCTGAGTAGTGGTCACGCGGTGTTTGTGTACAAACCTATGCAAATCTGACTGATCAGGAAGTAGAATATTGATGGTCGAATGGTTTGCACGCGAGGGCAAAATGGTGAAAGAAACGGCAACACAGAAGAAACGTCGATTGGAAAAGGCACGTGTTTTTTACGAGTTGTCTTCGTTTACCCAAAAAAAAAGTGAATGCGAGAAGATAAAATCGATAGCAAGACTTGAATGCAAACAGACAAAGACTAAAAAGTAGAAAATAAATGCTATACATCACAATAATGCAAGCGATCACTCTACTATAAGCGATAGCAAACTGCGTGCGCATTATGACGAAAAATGAAAAAGTGGGGCGCCGTGATTTTCTTAGTTTCTAATACTGTTGACTCTCTACAAGCTCCCTAATAAAACTCAATAGTATTATCTAATCAATAGTAATATAACTTTTACATCTTATATTAACAATGACCGATAAAAAAACTTTTACTTCGGCGCCCCACGTTTTTCAGTTTTTTGTCATAATGCGCACGCAGTTTGCGATCGCTTGCATTATTGTGATGTATAGCATTTATTTTCTACTTTTTAGTTCAATCAGAAAACGTGGGTTTTTAAAAACTTTTTTAATGATAATTATTTTAAATTAGCTACTGTTTTTTTTGTGTTCCTTTAAGATCATTTTTTTAACATAATGATAAGGTATGGGTTAGATCACTGTATTGCTAAGACACCTTTTTACAGGTAGTTGCAAAAACAATATTTACTAATGTATTCAGCGGTTAAACTGTAGCTGACGCAGCCGCCGGCGATTGCGTGACATAAAGCACCACGGGCTCCAGTGTGAGCATTGCGCGTACGGTCGTTTAAATTTTTTTACACGTCCTCCGGCGCCCTGTAGGGTACTATTTGACTTCCCAGCGTATGCTATGGCGCATACGTTCGTTTTAAATAGTGCGATAGAATATAAATAAGATGTAGTATTAAAGTCGTTCACTAAATTGAATCAGGCGCGTGCCCAAGCAGAATGCGATTTGACGCCGTTTTTCTGTTAAGACCAAGACACTCTTGGAATTGTATTTTCTGCAGATAAAAAGCAGTCTTACACCGCGTTACTACAACATGCCGCTATGCAGCAAAGAGTAGTTTGAGAACAAATAAACACAGAAAGAGGTTGGTTTTTAAGGTTTAATCACAAGAAAAATGCACCCATCCATAGAGGGACTACCGACCCAGTCACTACACAGGGCAGGCTCAAATTAATACTGAATAAAAACTCTGCCATTTACAGCCTAACTACACAGTTCAACAAATGCTGGGGGTTATTGGAATGGAAAAGAAAAAAGCCAGTAGCCAGTACATTCAACCACTCAACAGAACTGGTCAATCTACATAGCACATTTTATTCCAATCGTTACAAATTCTTGTACAGCAATGATTGAGTCAACTGTCCAGATGGACTTAGGACAGGTCAGCATTGAAAGACACCCATCAAACAGCATACATCACAGCATACAACACAGCCCATCCATCAAACAGCCACAACACAGCCCATCCATCAAGATTACATCCCTCTACCGGTGATTCAAACATTGATTTGCATTATTTCAAAGATTAGGAACAGATTGACATAAATATTTGATATGATGGCACAGTAAAAAAATCACACACAGAATTAACAAACACTGTATCTACAAATCACTTATAAGATTAGTATCATTTGTTAAAAATTGTGTTTATACAGATGATTTAAAACTTCACATAACTGAAATACAGGTCAAATAAATAAGGCTAAAATAAACAAAGAGCTGTCCAAAGACAAGCAAGCCATAGATTAAAATTAGATTAAAATGTGTTGACCACCAACCAACACTCTAGTAGGCCACAACAAATCCATCCTTGTGCTGGGAGTGGAATGGTTCAGTGGCCGGAGCCTCGATTTAGTTTTCTGCCGGAGCCTCGATTTAGTTTTCTATGTCAGACAGGTCTGAGTTTCATCACACATGCCAGTGGCAACCATCAAATACATCACACATGCCAGTGGCAACCATCAAATACATCACACATGCCAGTGGCAACCATCAAATACATCACACATGCCAGTGGCAACCATCAAATACATCACACATGCCAGTGGCAACCATCAAATACATCACACATGCCAGTGGCAACCATCAAATACATCACACATGCCAGTGGCAACCATCAAATACATCACACATGCCAGTGGCAACCATCAAATACATCACACATGCCAGTGGCAACCATCAAATACATCACACATGCCAGTGGCAACCATCAAATACATCACACATGCCAGTGGCAACCATCACTTAAATACCTGGACTGATGTTGAATTAACTGGGATCCTGGAATGCCAGTGTACATTTGTGTGGACTAGAAAATAGGGACCAACATAGGAGACCCACTCTACCAACAACACAACTAGTAGGACTCCAGATGGTTTCCTCCTGTGGCCCATCTATGTCTACTAGATGATGGGATGAATGTCAGCCAGAGATGGGAGACTAAGACCAGTTGACCAAGTACTCTACAGTTGTATCATCAGGCCGTACGCGCAGTGAAATCACTTGGTATTGTCTGTCTGCACCAACAGCCACAGATGTGGGACCAGTGGCACCTTCAAAATATTCATAACTTTTATTATCAAGTGAAGCCTCAAATCTTTTCACTGAATGACGACTTCTGTGGCTTCGCCGTACAAGGTCTTGGCTAGACAGATCACTGTCCTCACTACATTCATTCATCACATCATGCTTGCGCTTGAAACCTTTCTTGGGCTGTCTTTTGGATTTGACAGTCTGTGAGCAAGGTGAAGGTTGAGCAGGCAGCTGTAGGTCAGGAAGAGGAGAAACGGCGGCTCTGGCCTCTTCAAGAACAGGAAAACGAAACCCACAGGTAGGAGTCAAATTTTTAAGGCACCTGTTTAAAGCCTTCATCCGCTTTTCTGCTTCAATGTCCTCAACTGGCTTTTTGAGTGAATATCCATTTTTGGCTTGCTTTGGTGCTGAGCTTGTGTTTACACAGTGGGAGCTGAGACTAGAGCCTCGGGCTGAGGCATGACGTAGTCTGGGAGATATGCCCTGAGATGGAGATATGCCCTGAGATGGAGATATGCCCTGAGAACCAGT
Organism: Physella acuta; assembly: GCF_028476545.2. Lineage (NCBI taxonomy): Eukaryota > Metazoa > Mollusca > Gastropoda > Physidae > Physella > Physella acuta. Next base: position 90,788 of record NW_026731742.1, on the reverse strand, counting down.
ATCACTACAGGAACCCTTTAGTTTCCTTGGTGTAGCTACAGACTGAGTTGTGTCTAGCAGGAGAGCCAACTCCCCTTTGAAGCCTTTGATGGTGTTGGCTGTTGAAGATGGTACAGGGGCTAATGGAATACAAGATTTCATCTCATCATCTGGGAACAGCACATGCGCCAGACGGGACAGCTGCTGCTCAAAATGTTGTCTCTGCTGTCGTATGCTGTCCTGTTCTGTCTGGGTGAGAAATGGATGATTGAGACCAGAGAAACTGTCTGGCTCTGGGAACGCCGTGTCCAGTGACCAGAAGGCTGGCCTGGTGTCCACCTCAACATGGACCTCCTCTTCTACTTTGGCAGGCGAGTTATTGTTGGCATCAAATATATCAAAGCTGCTATACAAACATTTTCTAGTGCGCCTCCCTGGGGAGTCTTCAGGCAACGGAGATTTTCTAGTGCGCCTCCCTGGGGAGTCTTCAGGCAACGGAGATTTTCTAGTGCGCCTCCCTGGGGAGTCTTCAGGCAATGGAGATTTTCTAGTGCGCCTCCCTGGGGAGTCTTCAGGCAACGGAGATTTTCTAGTGCGCCTCCCTGGGGAGTCTTCAGGCAATGGAGATTTTCTAGTGCGCCTCCCTGGGGAGTCTTCAGGCAACGGAGATTTTCTAGTGCGCCTCCCAGGGGAATCATCAAGACATTTGACTGGCGTGCAGTAATTGTGTTCAGATTTCTGGAACAAAAATATCTTGAAATAATTGGTGTTAACTTATTATTAAGTAGAAGAGAATCTGGGGTTATAGAAACCTGATAGAGATGTGACCTTACAAGCTCAATACTCACTTCTAAATTTTTTTAATAAAAAAACTTCAAATCTGAAAAATGACTTTCTAGAACCAATGCCATTTTCATTCAACTCAATAACTTGCCTGATATCATGACCTATTAAACACCTAGTTCTGTTATTTTTGACAAAAGATTTGAAGTTGTTATTCATTGGCAAAATGAATGGGGAAAGAAAGAAATTTAATAAAAAAATTATACAAAAGCAATACAAAAAAACTTAGTTTTATAAATATCTAGCAAAACTTTTGAGAAGTAAGTAAGGAGAGAAATCCACACATTTTCCAAATGTATTCACATAACAAAAACACAATAAAGGCTGGTTTACTGTATCGACTGCTCATACTCATCTCCATTTTGACTTCAATAATTCTAAGATACTAAAAAATTTAAATACTGTATTTAAAATTTAATACTTTTTTTTTACTTAACCATTTAACTCTTGATGTCACAAAAACTTTGACTTAACCATATAACTCTTGATGTCACAAAAACTTTGACTTAACCATATAACTCTTGATGTCACAAAAACTTTGACTTAACCATTTAACTCTTGATGTCACAAAAACTTTGACTTAACCATTTAACTCTTGATGTCACAAAAACTTTGACTTAACCATATAACTCTTGATGTCACAAAAACTTTGACTTAACCATTTAACTCTTGATGTCACAAAAACTTTGACTTAACCATTTAACTCTTGATGTCACAAAAACTTTGACTTAACCATTTAACTCTTGATGTCACAAAAACTTTGACTTAACCATATAACTCTTGATGTCACAAAAACTTTGACTTAACCATTTAACTCTTGATGTCACAAAAACTTTGACTTAACCATATAACTCTTGATGTCACAAAAACTTTGACTTAACCATATAACTCTTGATGTCACAAAAACTTTTTAAATTGTGTCATTGCACCACTGGTTACACTTTTTATAGCACTTCTTGGTTTCACCCCCTCCCCAAGAAAGTATATATATATATATATATATATATATATATATATATATATATATATATATATATATATATATATATAGTGTCGGCCTAAATTTAAATATATGCAACATTTGTGTACATGGCTTTAATCACTGCAGACGTTAATAGTAACGATTGTATCTACTATCTGTTAATAATACAGTTTGATTTTGTACATTTTGCAATTACTCAAAATTTGAAAGCAGGCAGAGAATTAGATATTTTACTTATACTTTAAATTGCATTTATCTATCTGAAACAAACAATACTCAAGTTATAGGCTTTTGAAACACAAAAAGTAGAATAAGTTCCACTTTCGGTTTCAGGAAATTACTGAAAAGTTGATACAGAACTACAAATTTGATATAATACTTATATATGAAATTTCATCAACCTAGCTGTAATGGTACTCGAGTTATCATGTTCACACATACACAGACATCCAGAAAAAATTTGCAAAACTCTATTTTTCCGACTCGGGGGTGGGGGTGGTGGTTGTGAAAATCTCAATTTCAGTTTTTTTTTTTTGCAAGATTATAATACTTCCTCTAAACTTTGAATACGAGAAAGTAAAACAAAGATTGTTTGTTGTTGATGAAATGTTTTTAAATTGTGGATTTTTTTAAAAGACCCACCCTATTTTTAAATTTTATTTTAAAGAGTACTGCCCCTTTCCTGACTAGGGCAAGTGAGAAAAGCAAAACGACCAAGGAGATAAAAGTTGAATGGAGAAAGTTCCCAAACAATGAAAGAAAATCAGTCACAAAAAAAGGAAGAGAAATTTCCAATTCAATTATTTCTAAGTTTAGATCAATAGCAGATCCCAGAAGTAGCTGGGCGCATTTAATTTTTTAACACAGACAAAAATTGACATAATTGTTACAACAACACTTATAATCTAAATCTTTAGATGCATGATCAAAATATTTAACACAACAGCCCAATTTAAATATAGAAATGAAAAAGGTAATGGAAATCCTAAGAAACAGAACATATCTGACTGACATTTTAAATGAAGCAAAAATAGAGATTTCTGAAAATGTGTAACTAGTCATATCTCAATGTAAGAAGGAAAATACAAACTCACCACTCTAGCTATTTTAGCTAATTTGGATTCTTTAAGTCTAGCACTTAGTGTTGGTGGCACAACCTTCTTTGCTCCTCTCAGAACATACGGCACGGACAAACTACTGTACAGATCAGAAAATACAGAGCATCATTTACACATCAGAAAATACAGAGCATCATTTACAGATCAGAAAATACAGAGCATCATTTACAGATCAGAAAATACAGAGCATCGTTTACACATCAGAAAATACAGAGCATCGTTTACACATCAGAAAATACAGAGCATCATTTACATATTGAAAACTGGAAATATTAAGTGTCACTTAAAAATGACGGAAAAAAAAAAAAGGAAAACTTGAATTAACTATAAAGAAGACAAATATCCAAGAAGACAAATATCACTTTTCCCATCAGTAAGCGAGTCTGTGTCCTACATGAAAGTGATACAGTCTGTGTCCTACATGAAAGTGTATAGTCTGTGTCCTACATGAAAGTGTACAGTCTGTGTCCTACATGAAAGTGATACAGTCTATGTCCTACATGAAAGTGATACAGTCTAGTCTGTGTCCTACATGAAAGTGTAGAGTCTAGTCTATGTCCTACATGAAAGTGATACAGTCTAGTCTGTGTCCTACATGAAAGTGTAGAGTCTAGTCTGTGTCCTACATGAAAGTGATAAGTCTAGTCTGTGTCTTACATGAAAGTGAAGGTCCAGAGTTCACTTACTATTTACTGGGACTAAAAATATATTTTTTTAATGCAGCATCAGCCAATGACTCTGCTGTGATGATTTTATCCGCTGTTGGGATGGCTATAGATGCTGGTCCTGGTGGAATGCGTTCCCTGATGCCAAAATAAGTGCATCTCTTCTTAACCTCTGACCCACAGCAAAAGCTAAAATTTAGAGAAATATTTCATTGGAATGAAATCCAAGACCAAATAAATCTAAGTGTTGAATAGAAAAAGTGAGCAACTCACATGGAACTATTTCTTTTAAATATATTCATCAGGTGGCCACGGATTGCATCTTTACTGCCATGGTGACCCTTCATTGGAATATCAAAAATGGGTTCAGATTTTTTTTTTACAGCTAACCAACTATCTGTATATTGAACTCACAACCATCTAGTTATACACAACCAAAAATTATATTTACACCTACATTTAGCAATTTTTTCAAACCAAAACTTTGGGAGCGACCCAAAATAAATGGTAGAATATCAGAATCCAAGTCAACATATCTTGTTCCCATTGTCATGATCAGATGAAACATGGTTATGTGAGTGATAGACAGCCTAGTCAAAAATTAAATATGGTCATATAGCTGACAAATAACTAAATATCTTAACAAACAACACAGACAGCTAAAAGCATTAAAAAAAATTAAGTAGAAATGAAATCTCAATTTTAATATTTGGCTACTTGCAAATAAAGTAATAACAAATAGCATAAATTAAAAGGGAAAATATGTAAAGTGTATCCATCTAGATTAAATCAAAAGGGAAAATATGTAAAAAGTTTACCAGTCTAGCTCCATGCGCTGTAAAAACTCCTGCCCATGGTTACAATGAGCACAAGCAAAGATAAAAAAGCGGTCGCCAATAAGCAACTCCTCTTGTATACTGGGGATGCAAGCTGAAGATAAATAAGGGAATATTTTGTAGACTGTGGAAGCTAGTTTTCAGCCACAAAAGTGGATTTCCAAATCATTATGTAAGTTAAGCTATTTTCTATAAACATGCACAAATCCATTATTTTTTCACTGGCTTTAACTCAGAGACCATACTATAATTCTAGCAGAATTATTATTGATCACCCAACTTCTACTATGATACTTCCTAGATATCCATTGAAACATTTCATGTTGTAGGGAACTGCATGAGCTACAAGTAGAAATTTAAAGTAAGTAATAATATATTTTTAAAGGGGGGTGCATGTGTGTGTTTGTTGGTTTAAGAGAATTATTACTTATCATTTCCAATCTTTCTCTTGGGAAAATTTGGTGAAAAATTCCGGTGTTACTGAAATAATCCCTAGTTATAGATAGGCCTATCAGCCATCACATAGTGGTAGTTACTGGCAAAAATGGTGTCCACGTCTAGTTGTGGACAAATCAATCCATGTAGATGTACTAATTTGGGCAGAGCTGGTGTTTTTATCATTGTAGCTTCTGCGTATCTACTTATAGATATATCTGCAACTGCTTATATCCTTTCACACCCGGTCAAGGTTTTCTACATTAAGCTTCCATATATATATTGTTTTTTAAAAGTTTCAAAAGGATGTTCATATCTTAAAAAAATTTTATAAACAGAAATTCGTTTGACCGGTAAGTGCTTATTTCTTCCAATGATTGAGGAAATACACACTGTTTATACCCTCTCACATTCTGTGATTATATTTGGCTATATTCAGCTTCTATTTATAAGCATACATATTTTTAGAATTGGTGAACAGGAATGTAAATTTTTAGAAATTTTAAAGACAAGTTTTTTCCCTTTCTCGTGAACCCATCCAGTGCATTGCTGTGGTCTAAGAAGAAAGGCTGACCCCATATTTTAAGAGAATTTCATCAATGCGTTAGCAATATTGTGTATTTGTATTTTTTGATGCGTGACCTTGTTTTCCAAAATAGTTATTTAAATATAAACAAAGCAAGCACTAAATTTCTTGGATCATTGTTTTTGTGGTGCCTGTTTGTTCAGACTAAAGGTCAGATGCCATACAGCGTGCTTTAGGAAAGCCTTGAGTGTAATCACCCTCAGTAATGGTGACCTTTATGCATTACTGCACTCCATCTGATCTCTATGGAACTGGGAAGTTGCTGGAAATACTTATGGGGAGTTTTCTGTATCAAAAATAATTTAAATTAGGCTGGTGTCACAGGCTTTCTTATGATCACAGAGACACCTACCCTTTCTTATAAGTGCAATACACTATCAGAAGGATACAATAGGCTACTATAATTGTTGACTAAATCGATTCAGGTGCTTATCTCTGTAGGTGTTGTGAATGGACCTTGGTGTATTGAAAGGGTTTGAGAGTATGTGCGCAGTGGAATGTGTGTTAATAAAAGATGTTGAATGTGATGAGGCAAGTAAGGATGTGACATGCCAGGATAGGATTTGGTTGTTAAGGGAAGCAGTTGCAGTTTAGTCTTGTAGCGTGAGGGTGTGGAAGTCATGTTGTCGTCGATGTAGCCATGTCTTTTATATGTAATCAAAAGATGAAATTGAACAATGTCGTCCTGTGATATTTTAAATTGAAACGTTTGTGTACGTGGTATTTCAAGTCTTATGACATCATAACAAAAGGGAGTCTGACATGAAATAATATTTACCTTCATGAAACCATTGTCTACATCGACAACATTGAAGCATCTTATTATACCAGCTGGAAAAAAAAAAGATTCAACGTTTTTAGATGTGAACTAAGCACAACACCTCTGAATAACAAAGAGGACAACACACCTTTTAATTTGAACAGGACAACACACATTTTAATTTGAACAACACAACACAGACATGTCTACCCTGACGACAAAAAGTAGGAACAGTCATACCTAAAAAGAGGAATTTGAAGCGAAAAAGAGAAACATACGTGCAGATACATTTTTGCCATGCCAAAAAAAAAGTAAAATAATTCCAGTGACATTATACACGGGAGAATAGATACAAGCAGAGGTTTAATGTTTGTTAGGTTTATATACTGCTTACATTTTTTCTTAAAACATAGGCTAACCAGTAAAATGAGAACTAGGAAACTAGGAGCCCAACAGCTAACTTTTCCGCATTATCTATTCTACCTATTGCAAGTCAACTAGGAAACTAGGAGCCCAACAGCTAACTTTTCCGCATTATCTATTCTACCTATTGCAAGTCAACTAGGAAACTAGGAGCCCAACAGCTAACTTTTCCGCATTATCTATTCTACCTATTGCAAGTCAACTAGGAAACTAGGAGCCCAACAGCTAACTTTTCCACATTATTCTACCTATTGCAAGTCAACTAGGAAATGGGACAATGTAACAAAGGGCAAACAATCGCTCTTCCATGTTCTTTTTTTTTCATTTGATTGATAAGTTGTTTTTTCAATTACTTATACATTTTCACTTTTTTTTCAAATTTGATAAAACGGAACAAACTGACGAAAGCTGAATGACGCAACAAGACAATTTATTTTTAAAACAGCCGAACAAATCTGTTTTTGGTGGGATGTTATGCATGTCTGACACACACTTAAATGACAACCAGACAAAACACCTTTAAATAAGGGTAAAACAACACACCTTTAAATAAGGGTAAAACAACACACCTTTAAATAAGGGTAAAACAACACACCTTTAAATAAGGGTAAAACAACACACCTTTAAATAAGGGTAAAACAACACACCTTTAAATAAGGGTAAAACAACACACCTTTAAATAAGGGTAAAACAACACACCTTTAAATGAAGACAAGACAACACACAGGGATGTGACCAGACCATGAAAAAAAATAGGAAATTTCTTTCGGACAAGAACTCAATATGTTTTATCGCAGCCGTTAGTTAATTATTGTTTATTATAGCTAATATTTGAAATAAATTAAAGTTTATGTTACTCTAAAAAAACAATAAAGACCTGTCTAAATGCAATGTAATGTTTACTTTAATATATATACAACTTTTAAAAAAAATTAAATTTATTATATAACAAAAAAGTAAATAAAGTTTTATTTTAACATTAAGCTAATTTAAATTGTAATGATCTAGTTGTACTGGTTTTCAATTTTCTTCCCTATAATATAAGTTATTTTCTTTTAAAGACAACCATGATAAAAATGTAAGTCTTCTAAAGAACCTAGATTCAGATTATTGTAATTTAAAAGTATCAGTTCATGTGCTGGAGAATGAAGACCAGATTAGCTGCAATTAGAAAGGGTCTTATATTTATATTAAAAAGTCTTTTGGAATTAATACTTGTAAAAACAAGTGAACCAAAATTAACCACTTTGATAGCCAAGCAACATCATTATTTATGCTTTTGGAATAGCTGTAGATTGTTATTAAAAGTAGTGGGTATCATATTTTTTCTTTCACAAATAAAACCCCAAACACAGACTTGGGGTCATGGTGAGGTTACAAGAGCCACAGTTGCTAGTTAGTCTTGTCCTCATTTACCCTTTGCAACATTAATTTTAGTTTTCGAAATAAAATTGAAACATAGAGAAACTGTTGACTTGGGTAGCTTTAAAATCAGAATTAATACTCTATTAGATAGTTATGTGGAATGCGCACGTGGGTTGTTTCTTTAGAAGTGATTTCCATTTTTTCTAGTTTTTAAAACTTAGTAAAAAACTCAGAAAAAATAGAAAAATCAGCGGAAAAAATGAAATTTGCAAAGGAATATTTCAGCCGAAACGGGAAAAAAATGGATTTGTTCTAAAAATCTGAACAGTCACATGCCTGCTTTAAATGACAACAACACACCTAAAAATGATAACAAGACTTACATGCCTGGCCCGCCACAGTAACAGAAACACTGTTCCACATTTGAAGTGTGACAAGCATTCCATGTTAGATACTTGATCTGATGAAAAAGACATTGGCATATAATGTCCTACAGTGCACAAGTGTTAGAGTAAACCAACAATCTATATATATATATAATTCTCTTCTGGGAGACGCTAGAAAACAAGCTGTAAGTGCGCCTAGCAGTCCCCTCCCTTCCTCTGTAGGCATATCTCCATTACTCCCCCCATGGTCTGGTGAGCTGTTGTTCACGCTATATGTTTACAAGCGTAGAGACGGGTTTAGTGACGGCTATTAGGGGCAGATAATTTAGTTTGAAACTATATTAAACTTAGGGGAGGTAACTAAGAGGAGGCTGTTTTCACAGGGGGGGGGGGGGGGGGGGAGGGAAGGAGAGAGAGAAAGGAGGATTTTAATGTTTTAAAGCAAATATATTTTCAGTGGCAGCATTAGTACTGTCGAATTCACAAATTATGAATTACTGAAAAGTAGAAAAAAAAAAACAACAACTAAATAGCGGCGTATGATATGCCGCGGGTCGGCTCGTGAGAAATAATATCCTACAGTGCACAAGTGTTAGAGTAAACCAACAATAAGAAGAGTCCTCACCTGGTATGGGAAAAACTGGCTCATGTAGGAAAACTTGTCAGCTTCAAAGATACAAATTTCAAATCAATAAAATGACAACAAACATTTTAAAAGTCACAATTCTATTATTAGAGAGGTTAAAATCAACAAGACATCTAACTTGGACATACCTAAAGGGCCAGTACTCTTGGCACCGCCAGCCTGCATTAAAAATATATAAACAAATACACACATCAATGTAACATTGCTTTTAAGACAGGCATATATTTATTCTGATGCTATCATACTAAAGATACAAGTTACATTTTAGTAGTGAATGCATTCAATAAATTAAATTTTAAAATTACGATTGACCACAATTTTAACTCAGAAAAGTTGATAATTCAATACTTAAGTGCTGTAAATTTTAAAATTAAAAATATTTAAAACCCAGTTATTTGTAACATAATTAAGCAAACCTACTTGTGTCATAATTAAGCAAACCTACTTGTGTCATAATTAAACCTGCTTGTGTCATAATTAGGTAAACCTACTTGTGTCATAATTAGGTAAACCTACTTGTGTCTTAATTAAACCTACTTGTGTCATAATTAAGCAGACCTACTTGTGTCATAATATAACCTACTTGTGTCATAATATAACCTACTTGTGGCATAATATAACCTACTTGTGGCATAAAAAAAAACCTACATCAATAACCAAAGCAGTGTTGGTTACCTGAGCACAAGCAGCAAAGACACAAATTCTGCAGACAAACTTTTCATCCACATCATCTACAGGTGGCACATGACACATCTGGTGGTAATCTGATGGTAATCAAATGATATATTTTGGTGGTAATCTGATGGTAATCAAATGATATATTCTGGTGGTAATCTGATGGTAATCAAATGATATATTCTGGTGGTAATCTGATGGTAATCAAATGATATATTCTGGTGGTAATCTGATGGTAATCAAATGATATATTCTGGTGGTAATCTGATGGTAATCAAATGATATATTCTGGTGGTAATCAAATGATATATGCCTGTGTAAACTAACAATTAGCCTGGTTAATATGTAAATGAAAATTATAATTAAAGTGGGTGCTAAACAAGAGAAATTACCTCTGTCACAATTGCTGCACTTGACCAAAAGGTTGGTTGAGGTTGCTTCTTCTTTACCACAACAATGACACTGGGTACTGCCTTCCTCTTTTTCTGTGCAGAATACATTTTTAAAAATCTAGATTTCTATTTTTTTAAACAGGACGATTCCAATAAAACAATAAATTCCTTAACTTGAACCAACTGAGTATTCTGCTAATTGAAGTGATTATTCTAATCAGCCAACCCAGCAAACTTTTACCCCAAGAGTAGCCTCTCATGTAAAAACAAACCTTCTAACAGATCTTTAAAGTGCACTGTAGCTGTGGACTTGTCTTCAAACTCCACCATACAAGTTTTGTGTGAACTAGAGACCTGTCAGCAGAGAAAGATTGCATTAACCACAGCATGTTCTTGTATTGCCTACAACAAGTTACTAAATCCATTTTTTAATATTGACCTATTAATTTAAAATAAACTTTTTGAATGAAGATAGGGAACAGCTTATTAAAAAAGAAAAGTCTTTTTACCTGGCTTAATTTTTTAATAATCACTTTTGTGTGGAAATAAACGAGTTATGTGATAATAATATAGGCAACTGCTACTGTCACTACTGATAAATACTGTATATATTTATAATAACAATACAGACACAGTCTTAACAGTATACCTTGGTAACTCTGACTAAATAAAATAATCCATCTGTCCAACGAGCTAATACTTTGTCTTTTTCTTTGCTTTTCAAGCTGAGTTTCAATGGCATAGACTTGAACTTTTGACCATCTGACTTTCTTGGCTTCATTTTCAGTGAATTAGTAACATTAAAAAAGTCTTTAATGAATTTTTTAATATGTGGTGATAATAGTTAACATTCCACTTTTTGAAATTATGCTAAAGTTTTTTTTAGCAATCCTTTAAAACTGAAGATGATGTGTGTCCAAGATTTAAGCACTGTGCCTAGGTGTGGCCAACTGTGAACAAAAAGTTTGAAATGCAATGACATCAGTGTGGATTTTTAAAAAGAAGGTAGTCCAACATTTCAGTTTGCCCTTAAAATTAGCACCTAGATCTAGCCTAGAAATCTAGATAGGCCTATAAAGTTTAATTCTTATTAGGCCTAGAATCTAGGTCTAAATTTAATATCTAGAATAGTGACTAGACACTATGGATCTAGATCTATATCTGTAAATACTATCTAGAGATCTAGATAACTTTTTACTTTTTTTACGTATTCATGTTCAACAGGTCCATTCATTAATTTAATTAAAATTTAATTAATGTCATTTTGATTATTAATAAATATTAATGGGATACGACTACTTAAGACCCACTAGATCTAGTCTAGTGTTTTGCAAAAAGTGCAATATGTAAATTAAGCAACAACTGAGAAGTAGAATCTAGAAAACAGGGTCTTCGCATTAAAAAACACAAGCTGCAAGCAAACATCACAGTGAGCCTAACACTAGACTACTCAGTGATTCACGTCCATGTGTGTGTAGACTAGAAATCTAAGATGCAACAAGTTGCCGCAGTTTTAGTGAAATCTCAAGCATATTTTAGATCTAATTACCCATACGCAAAAGAGCGAATAGCATTATACAATTTTTTTTAACTAAAATTTTTCTTTTTCATGATTTTGAAAACATTTCTTAGCAAAATCATCACATTTCACATTTGTATAGCCCAAATTACTTTGCAATCTCCCGCCATGTTTTAGCAACGGCGTAGCGATTTCTATCACTGGTTTAATGCTACTGTTAGACCTAAACATTTTAAAATATGTATGTTAAAATATAATAAAACAAATCAAACGACGCAGCATACGTCTTACTATTTTAAAATGTACATAACATTGCATAACTCTTTCATGAAATATATTTAATTAATCAAAGGAACAAAGGACTATTTTATGAACCGAAGTAAACTTGATCTGTGCGCAGCATTTCCCCATTCAATCGGAAACTCCGCGGGTTTTATTCGTTATGGGAGACTATGCCTATATTATTATGTAGACTACGACAAAACTTCCATTCACAATTATTTCCCATTTATAAAGCTTTTTTCTCCGGATAAACGAATGGGGGGGGGGGGGGGAGAGAGAGAAGAGGAATGGGCGGACACTGTTTTATAATTCAAGTAAGGCTAGGCCTATATAATATTTTCAGCATAAATTATATATTTGTTTCTATTCCGTCCGGAGCGATGCCTGAAGCTAACACTGCTATTAATAATTTTAAGACAGCAATCCAAAAACAAAGTCCTAAGTAAATTCATAAAAATATGATTAGGTTTAATAAACCGTGTTTTATTATTCGCTTGTTCGGAGGGGGGGGGGGTGAAAAAGTTTCCCCACATAAGCGTTCTGTCACATAGATCTATCCCCTTTACATTTTGTTTAGTGACAGGATTTGCTGCACACTATCGAAAATGTATTTTGTTAAAAAAATATTTAACTGCTCGAACTCAGTTGACGAGTGTACACTGATGTATTAATATTTGTTTAATTTTTACAAAACCACAATCAATGCAAGGATGCGAGAAAATAAAATTTAGGGTCTATTTTCACAAGATTATGTTGCAGACTGTATTTTTAATTAAAACAGGAGTGATCTCCCCTACTCCTCATATGTTCCTATGTGTGTGTGGGGATAGGGGGATTTTTGATGCATTACTAGTGGTAATGTGATTCAGACCGGTACTTGCAGTGTGTATAGCAACATTCAGTGTGGTACTAGTGATATGAACAGCCACATTCAGTGAGGCACTAGACAGTTTACTTGCTTTATTTTCAACATTGTTTCAAAATGTTTCAAATGAAAATAAACACAATTGTCAGACAGCTGTAAAAGGAACATTTACAACGTACACACATTTACAACGTACACATGTTTTCAGCAATTGATTCTTTATTGACTGAGTAAACAAATACTGTAGACTAAGCAGAAAATGATTTGACTGTCTACAAGAATCTATCCTTTAATCATCATCATTTGCTTGAGGTGGCGCTAGCCCTCCAAAGACTTCAGAGGGTACAGATTGTTGCTCAACTTCCAGCTCTGGAAACAAGAAATTGTCAAACTTAGCTGTGTGATCTAGATGTTGGCCCAGCCCCCCCCCCCCCCCCCCCCCCCCAGAATGTCATCAAACTTAGTTGTGTGATCTAGATGTTGGCCCAGCCCCCCCCCCCCCCCCCCCCCAGAATGTCATCAAACTTAGTTGTGTGATCTAGATGTTGGCCCAGCCCCCCCCCCCCCCCCCCCCCCAGAATGTCATCAAACTTAGTTGTGTGATCTAGATGTTGCCCCCCCCCCCCCCCACAACTAACTGAATGTCATCAAACTTAGCTGTATGATCTAGATGTTGGCCCAGCCCCCCCCCCCCCCCACAACTAACTGAATGTCATCAAACTTAGTTGTATGATCTAGATGTTAGCCCAGCCCCCCCCCCCCCCCCCACAACTAACTGAATGTCATCAAACTTAGTTGTATGATCTAGATGTTAGCCCAGACCCCCCCCCCCCCAACAGAATGTCATCAAACTTGTGTGATCTAGATGTAGGCCCAGTGCCCCCCCCCCCATCAAACTTGTATGATCTAGATGTTGGCCCAGCCCCCCCCCACCCAGAATGTCATCAAACTTAGTTGTGTGATCTAGATGTTGGCCCAGCCCCCCCCCCCCCAGAATGTCATCAAACTTAGTTGTGTGATCTAGATGTTGGCCCAGCCCCCCCCCCCCAGAATGTCATCAAAACTTAGTTGTGTGATCTAGATGTTGGCCCAGCCCCCCCCCCCCCAGAATGTCATCAAACTTAGTTGTGTGATCTAGATGTTGGCCCAGCCCCCCCCCCCCCCCCAGAATGTCATCAAACTTAGTTGTGTGATCTAGATGTTGGCCCATCCCCCCCCCCCCCAGAATGTCATCAAACTTAGTTGTGTGATCTAGATGTTGGCCCAGCCCCCCCCCCCCCCCCCCCCCCCCAGAATGTCATCAAACTTAGTTGTGTGATCTAGATGTTGGCCCAGCCCCCCCCCCCCCCCCCAGAATGTCATCAAACTTAGTTGTGTGATCTAGATGTTGGCCCAGCCCCCCCCCCCCCCATCAAACTTGTGTGATCTAGATGTTAGCCCAGGCCCCCCCCCCCCCAACAGAATGTCATCAAACTTGTGTGATCTAGATGTTAGCCCAGTGCCCCCCCCCCCCCCCCCATCAAACTTGCTGTATGATCTAGATGTTGTGCCCTACCAAGTAACAAATCATGGAAAAGCAAACCTCACCTTCTACCTCTTCATCAGTCTCATCCTCATCAATGTTAATTTCTTCAGGGTTGTTGGTCTTGGTAAGTTCCCCTAGCTCTTCTTGTGTGCTTCTGGTTGGTGACAAAACCAATTAAAAAAACAACAACACGCTAGCATAGACTAAACTAGTTCCGGTCAAAATGTAGTTTCATGTACCTGGCTATACATGATTCATACACATACAAAGAAGAGAGCACACAAAAACAAAAGTTTGATGTACCTGGCTATACATGATTCATACACATACAAAGATGAGAGCACACAAAAACAAAAGTTTGATGTACCTGGCTATACATGATTCATACACATACAAAGATGAGAGCACACAAAAACAAAAGTTTGATGTACCTGGCTATACATGATTCATACACATACAAAGATGAGAGCACACAAAAACTAAACCATAAAGATAAATTCCACAAAAATGTGGTCCACAAAAATGAGACCAAACAAAGATGGAGACCACATGAAGAAGGGGACCACACATGACTAACCGGACGAATAGAAGCTTTTTCTCTGCCTGTGCTTTTTCCTGTAGAGATTCTTGTACCAGTTGTCTGGCCCGGGCTTCTAAGTGCTGCATCTCATCACCAACATCTACATAAATACAAGACATTAGCAACATCTACACAAGTACAAGACATCAGTAATATCTACACAAATACAAGACATCAGTAATATCTACACAAATACAAGACATCAGTAATATCTACACAAATACAAGACATCAGTAATATCTACACAAATACAAGACATCAGTAATATCTACACAAATACAAGACATCACCAACATCTACACAAATACAAGACATCAGTAATATCTACACAAATACAAGACATCAGTAATATCTACACAAATACAAGACATCACCAACATCTACACAAATACAAGACATCACCAACATCTACACAAATACAAGACATCACCAACATCTACACAAATACAAGACATCAGTAATATCTACACAAATACAAGACATCACCAACATCTACACAAATACAAGACATCACCATCATCTACACAAATACAAGACATCACCAACATCTACACAAATACAAGACATCACCAACATCTACACAAATACAAGACATCAGCAACATCTACACAAATACAAGACATCACCAACATCTACATAAATACAAGACATCACCAACATCTACACAAATACAAGACATCAGTAATATCTACACAAATACAAGACATCACCAACATCTACACAAATACAAGACATCAGTAATATCTACACAAATACAAGACATCACCAACATCTACACAAATACAAGACATCACCAACATCTACACAAATACAAGACATCACCAACATCTACACAAATACAAGACATCACCAACATCTACACAAATACAAGACATCACCAACATCTACACAAATACAAGACATCACCATCATCTACACAAATACAAGACATCACCAACATCTACATAAATACAAGACATCACCAACATCTACACAAATACAAGACATCAGTAATATCTACACAAATACAAGACATCACCAACATCTACACAAATACAAGACAACAGTAATATCTACACAAATACAAGACATCACCAACATCTACACAAATACAAGACATCACCAACATCTACACAAATACAAGACATCACCAACATCTACACAAATACAAGACATCACCAACATCTACACAAATACAAGACATCACCAACATCTACACAAATACAAGACATCACCAAAATCTACACAAATACAAGACATCACCAACATCTACACAAATACAAGACATCACCAACATCTACACAAATACAAGACATCAACAACATCTACACAAATACAAGACATCACCAACATCTACACAAATATTAGACATCACCAACATTTAAATGTTAACCAAAACACATATTGACTAAAGCACATGTTGACTAAAGCGCATGTTGTCTGACGCACATGTTGACTAAAGCACATATTAACTTAGCACATGTTGAGTTAAGCACACCTTGACTAAAGCACACATTACCTAAAGCATATGTTGAGTAAAGCACATTTTGACTAAAGCACATGTTGACTTAAGCACATGTTGACTTAAGCACATATTGACTTAAGCAGGTGTTAACTAAAGCAGGTGTTGACTAAAGCACGTTTTGACTAAAGCACAATTTGACTTAAGCACATGTTGACTTAAGCACATGTTGACTTAAGCACAATTTGACTAAAGCACATTTTGACTAAAGCACGTTTTGACTAAAGCACATGCTTATTAAAGCACATGTTACTAAAGCACATGTTGACTAAAGCACATGTTTATTAAAGCACACATTGACTAAAGCACATGTTGACTAAAGCACCTGTTGACTTAAGCACAGGTCGACTTAAGGGGATATGCACATTTTTTTCCTATTTTTTACAATTTAACATCTAAAGCCTTTTGAATACTTTTATCATGTTTGGCATATGAAAGTAAGTATTAAACAGCAAAAAAAGGGTTGAAAACAATTTTGGTTGTCATGGAAACCCAAAAAAACCTCCGCCATTTTGAATTTTTTGGTACTTTTAAAAATGCTCAGGCTTTTTATTTATGCACCTATAGCAATCAAATTTAAACTGCTTATATTTCAGTATATATTAAACTTTTGTCACAAAAACTTTTTGAAAAAGCTACTAGTAAGAATTTTAAAGTCTAAAAAATCATACCATTTTTAGTGTTCAAAAGTTTCAAAATTTGCATATTAATTACCAAATACTTTTTTCTATGAAAGCCCCCACAATTCCCTCGTGACAAAAGTTGTATTTTTGGATGAACAACAATTACTGAAAGTATGGTAGCAATTGTTTAATAAATAAAAAAGAAGTAGGCTTTAAAGTGTTAAAAACCTTCCAACTGAGAAAGTAACAAAAAGTAGGTCATGAAAATACCATATCTGTGTAAACTGCAAAACCGATTGTAAGCTTTGGGTGTTTCCGTGATGATGGAAATTAAGATTATCAAATAATGAGAAATTCAGCTTTCCAATGATGCCAAATACAATATGATGATGGATATAAAACTTTTCATAGAGAGCATGTAAGATTGGGAAAAATTGATTATTTTTTAATTAACAGGGTCATAAAAATGGAAATTTAAACACCTAAAAAATTTTTTCTCTCTTTAAAGTTATTATTTTCTTTATACAAAAATGGACAAAGTATCCAAAAGTGCAAGAAATCCATCATGACGAAAAACAAGAAATTTTGTGATTTTTTGCAGCGCATATCCCCTTAAGAACGTGTTTACTAAAGCACACGTTGACTAAAGCATATGTATACTAAAGCATGTTGACTAAAGCATATGTTGACTAAAGCAGACGTGGACTAAAGCACATGTTGACCAAAGCAGACGTGGAGTAAAGCACAATGCATGCCAACAGTTACCTGCACTGCTACCCTCCTGTTTCTTGCTCTGTGCTGCCAACATCTGGGCTGACATGAAGTTCACCTGTTGGGTCAAGGTCAAAGCAAAGTAAGACAACATGATAAGAACAAGAGGGATGTACGTGGTCAGTAGACCAAGACTTACTTGGGTGCTATACGTGGTCAGTAGCAGAGGTGTAGCGACCCTTCCCGGCGCCCAGGGACAAACTTTTCAATTTGCACCCCCCCCCCCCCTCAAACTTTCGATTTGCAACCCCCTCAACCTTTTAATTTATTTTTCCAACCCATTTTGGCGCCCCTTAAGGTCGGCGCCCGGGGACATATGTCCCCCCCCCGCTATGCTACTGGACAGTAGACCAAGACTTACTTGGGTGTTGTACGTGGCCTGCACACTTCTCTTGATCCTCAACATCTCCCGTACAGTGTCCTCATTCCCATGGTTGATCTCAAATTCTTTCCATGAGTCCCAAAATTGTGGCGCCACCTGCAACACTAAAGTTCTTATAAAACATCAAATTGTGGCGCCACCTGCAACACTAAAGTTCTTATAAAACATCAAACAAATTGTGGCGCCACCTGCAACACTAAAGTTCTTATAAAACATCAAACAAATTGTGGCGCCACCTGCAACACTAAAGTTCTAATAAAACATCAAACAAATTGTGGCACCACCTGCAACACTAAAGTTCTTATAAAACATCAAACAAATTGTGGCGCCACCTGCAACACTAAAGTTCTTATAAAACATCAAACAAATTGTGGCGCCACCTGCAACACTAAAGTTCTTATAAAACATCAAACAAATTGTGGCACCACCTGCAACACTAAAGTTCTTATAAAACATCAAACAAATTGTGGCACCACCTGCAACACTAAAGTTCTTATAAAACATCAAACAAATTGTGGCGCCACCTGCAACACTAAAGTTCTTATAAAACATCAAACTAATTGTGGCGCCACCTGCAACACTAAAGTTCTTATAAAACATCAAACAAATTGTGGCACCACCTGTTAGTCTGATAGTAAAAAAAGTTTACCCTGGGGTCACTGATCTGTGAGCCATGAGCATAGATAGCTCGAGCTCTATCTATTTCACCCAACTTTTTCTCCAGGTCAGCAAAACGTAGACACATCTCTCTAGAAGAAAAGACAGTGCAACAATCAACAACACAAAGAAAATAACAAACATTGCATCACTAGATATAGACAACAATTATTTCTACATTAACTTGGCTGCTCAGTTTTAGTCGATTAAATTTTAGAGCACCTGTAGCACACACCTGGGGGGGGGGGAGGAATAGAGAGTTGACACACCTTACACACACCAAATTGTGAGAGTTGACACACCTTACACACACCAAATTGTAGGGACACAGTGACACACAGTTTCATGGTGTGGGGCATCCACACAGTTTGATGGTGTGGGGCGTCCACACAGTTTGATGGTGTGGGGCGTCCACACAGTTTGATGGTGTGGGGCGTCCACACAGTTTCATGGTGTGGGGCGTCCACACAGTTTGATGGTGTGGGGCGTCCACACAGTTTGATGGTGTGGGGCGTCCACACAGTTTGATGGTGTGGGGCGTCCACACAGTTTGATGGTGTGGGGCGTCCACACAGTTTGATGGTGTGGGGCGTCCACACAGTTTGATGGTGTGGGGCGTCCACACAGTTTCATGGTGTGGGGCATCCACACAGTTTCATGGTGTGGGGCTTCCACACAGGTTCATGGTGGGTGTAGCACTTGAATAAATATCTATTTTTATTTAGTTGACCACAAATGTGGTCCCATATTAATTTAGTTGACCACAAATGCGGTCCCATATTAATTTAGTTGACCACAAATGCGGTCCCATATTAATTTAGTTGACCACAAATGCGGTCCCATATTAATTTAGTTGACCACAAATGCGGTCCCATATTAATTTAGTTGACCACAAATGTGGTCCCATATTCTGGTCAATGTTAAAGCTCAGCTGACCTGGCCTGATCATTGGATAAAACTTCAATGGCCGTCTCGTAGATGGTTCTTGTGTGGGTGACCCCATACACCTCCGCTGCTTTTTTTATGTAAATATTGAACATCTGAAAACATAAAGTAACTGTTGAACATCTGAAAACATAAAGTAACTGTAGAACATCTGAAATCATAAAGTAACTGTAGAACATCTGAAAACATAAAGTAACTGTAGAACATCTGAAAACATAAAGTAACTGTTGAACATCTGAAAACATAAAGTAACTGTTGAACATCTGAAAACATAAAGTAACTGTAGAACATCTGAAAACATAAAGTAACTGTTGAACATCTGAAAACATAAAGTAACTGTTGAACATCTGAAAACATAAAGTAACTGTTGAACATCTGAAAACATAAAGTAACTGTTGAACATCTCAAAACATAAAGTAACTGTTGAACATCTGAAAACATAAAGTAACTGTTGAACATCTGAAAACATAAAGTAACTGTTGAACATCTGAAAACATAAAGTAACTGTTGAACATCTGAAAACATAAAGTAACTGTTGAACATCTGAAAACATAAAGTAACTGTTGAACATCTGAAAACATAAAGTAACTGTAGAACATCTGAAAACATAAAGTAACTGTTGAACATCTGAAAACATAAAGTAACTGTTGAACATCTGAAAACATAAAGTAACTGTAGAACATCTGAAAACATAAAGTAACTGTTGAACATCTGAAAACATAAAGTAACTGTTGAACATCTGAAAACATAAAGTAACTGTTGAACATCTCAAAACATAAAGTAACTGTTGAACATCTGAAAACATAAAGTAACTGTTGAACATCTGAAAACATAAAGTAACTGTTGAACATCTGAAAACATAAAGTAACTGTTGAACATCTGAAAACATAAAGTAACTGTTAAACATCTGAAAACATAAAGTAACTGTTGAACATCTGAACAAATATTCATAAAATAAATGTTGAACATTTAAAAACATATTTATAAAGCCAGTGTTGAGCATCTGAAAACAAATATTGATAAAAGATATTTTGAACTTGAATGCTGAGCATCAAAAAGAAAGATTTAAAAACATTACCTCGTACTGCTCCGCTGGTAAGACAGCTCGGGTAGCCCTTTCATAGACAGCCATAGCGTGACGAGCCATTCCATGTTCCATCTCAAGTTTAGCATAGAGTAGGTAGATTTCTGATAGGTAAAGAATGGAGTCAACAAAAAACTCTACTTGTATTACCTGCAGGAGATTCTACTTGTATTACCTGCAGGAGATTCTACTTGTATTACCTGCAGGAGATTCTACTTGTATTACCTGCAGGAGATTCTACTTGTATTACCTGCAGGAGATTCTACTTGTATTACCTGCAGGAGATTCTACTTGTATTACCTGCAGGAGATTCTACTTGTATTACCTGCAGGAGATTCTACTTGTATTACCTGCAGGAGATTCTACTTGTATTACCAACCATAATCACAGCACAAGCAAGTTCAAGAAAATAGTCATCATTTACCTTTGGCATATTGCTCTGGACATTTCTCTAAGCACTGTTCAAATAGATCTCTGGCTCTCTCCAATTTTGTGCCTTCCTGAAAACATTTTTAAAGTCAAATGATTTGTCTACCACTTTTAAATGATTTTGACAATCTATTATATAAAAGTCAAATGATTTGTCTACCACTTTTAAATGATTTTGACAATCTATTATATAAAAGTCAAATGATTTGTCTACCACTTTTAAAGGATTTTGACAATCTATTATATAAAAGTCAAATGATTTGTCTACCACTTTTAAATGATTTTGACAATCTATTATATAAAAGTCAAATGATTTGTCTACCACTTTTAAATGATTTTGACAATCTATTATATAAAAGTCAAATGATTTGTCTACCACTTTTAAATGATTTTGACAATCTATTATATAAAAGTCAAATGATTTGTCTACCACTTTTAAATGATTTTGACAATCTATTATATAAAAGTCAAATGATTTGTCTACCACTTTTAAATGATTTTGACAATCTATTATATAAAAGTCAAATGATTTGTCTACCACTTTTAAATGATTTTGACAATCTATTATATAAAAGTCAAATGATTTGTCTACCACTTTTAAATGATTTTGACAATCTATTATATAAAAGTCAAATGATTTGTCTACCACTTTTAAATGATTTTGACAATCTATTATATAAAAGTCAAATGATTTGTCTACCACTTTTAAATGATTTTGACAATCTATTATATAAAAGTCAAATGATTTGTCTACCACTTTTAAATGATTTTGACAATCTATTATATAAAAGTCAAATGATTTGTCTACCACTTTTAAATGATTTTGACAATCTATTATATAAAAGTCAAATGATTTGTCTACCACTTTTAAATGATTTTGACAATCTATTATATAAAAGTCAAATGATTTGTCTACCACTTTTAAATGATTTTGACAATCTATTATATAAAAGTCAAATGATTTGTCTACCACTTTTAAATGATTTTGACAATCTATTATATAAAAGTCAAATGATTTGTCTACCACTTTTAAATGATTTTGACAATCTATTATATAAAAGTCAAATGATTTGTCTACCACTTTTAAATGATTTTGACAATCTATTATATAAAAGTCAAATGATTTGTCTACCACTTTTAAATGATTTTGACAATCTATTATATAAAAGTCAAATGATTTGTCTACCACTTTTAAATGATTTTGACAATCTATTATATAAAAGTCAAATGATTTGTCTACCACTTTTAAATGATTTTGACAATCTATTATATAAAAGTCAAATGATTTGTCTACCACTTTTAAATGATTTTGACAATCTATTATATAAAAGTCAAATGATTTGTCTACCACTTTTAAATGATTTTGACAATCTATTATATAAAAGTCAAATGATTTGTCTACCACTTTTAAATGATTTTGACAATCTATTATATAAAAGTCAAATGATTTGTCTACCACTTTTAAATGATTTTGACAATCTATTATATAAAAGTCAAATGATTTGTCTACCACTTTTAAATGATTTTGACAATCTATTATATAAAAGTCAAATGATTTGTCTACCACTTTTAAATGATTTTGACAATCTATTATATAAAAGTCAAATGATTTGTCTACCACTTTTAAATGATTTTGACAATCTATTATATAAAAGTCAAATGATTTGTCTACCACTTTTAAATGATTTTGACAATCTATTATATAAAAGTCAAATGATTTGTCTACCACTTTTAAATGATTTTGACAATCTATTATATAAAAGTCAAATGATTTGTCTACCACTTTTAAATGATTTTGACAATCTATTATATAAAAGTCAAATGATTTGTCTACCACTTTTAAATGATTTTGACAATCTATTATATAAAAGTCAAATGATTTGTCTACCACTTTTAAAGGATTTTGACAATCTATTATATAAAAGTCAAATGATTTGTCTACCACTTTTAAATGATTTTGACAATCTATTATATAAAAGTCAAATGATTTGTCTACCACTTTTAAATGATTTTGCAAATCTATTATATAAAAGTCAAATGATTTGTCTACCACTTTTAAATGATTTTGACAATCTATTATATAAAAGTCAAATGATTTGTCTACCACTTTTAAATGATTTTGACAATCTATTATATAAAAGTCAAATGATTTGTCTACCACTTTTAAATGATTTTGACAATCTATTATATAAAAGTCAAATGATTTGTCTACCACTTTTAAATGATTTTGACAATCTATTATATAAAAGTCAAATGATTTGTCTACCACTTTTAAATGATTTTGACAATCTATTATATAAAAGTCAAATGATTTGTCTACCACTTTTAAATGATTTTGACAATCTATTATATAAAAGTTGTGCAGGCGGGTGGATGGCATCATGATTCATTGCACGTGATAGAAATCTAATAGCACACACTGATTTCATCAATTTTTATCACACTTGAGTACTATAACTTTCACTAAACTACAATGGGGCATTAGTCTTTCATTAAACTACAATGGGGCATTAGTCTTTCATTAAACTACAATGGGGCATTAGTCTTTCACTAAACTACAATGGGGCATTAGTCTTACACTAAACTACAATGGGGCATTAGTCTTTCACTAAACTACAATGGGGCATTAGTCTTACACTAAACTACAATGGGGCATTAGTCTTTCAATAAACTACAATGGGGCATTAGTCTTACACTAAACTACAATGGGGCATTAGTCTTTCACTAAGCTTCAATGGGGCATTAGTCTTTCACTAAACTGAATTAGGCAGGGTGCAATTCGCCCCGGGCTATCCTCAGACTTTCTCCTAAACCCATGGCAATGCGTGGTGACGGGCACGCTAGTCTCCTAAAGTTCTACAACATATTTTTTGTTTACTTACGTAACGTGAAATAAACTTTGACAGGTAAGTTGTCCAAAGGTCATATACATTGGGCCACTTGAAAAGTGCAATACCTTTTTCATAAGCCTGGAAAGAAAATAGAAAGCTCATTTATAATTCCATTTTCCAAGTGCATTTGACTTTCCTAATGTTATCCAGAAACTGAGTTGAGTTGATCACATTTTAAATATACATTTTGGTATCTGGCAAGTCTACACACAAAATTTCAAGTCTGAGACAATGAGCTTTATTGACAAAAATAGATCATCATTAGACATGAGCTTTATTGACAAAAATAGATCATCATTAGACATGAGCTTTATTGACAAAAATAGATCATCATTAGACATGAGCCTGACTTGGGAGTTTTTCTAGTTTCAAATCAAATTAGGCCAGACAACCCACAAACAAACAGACATTGGTAATAAAAACAAATGTCTTAAACTAAATGATGGGAAATAATATCTCTCACTGTTAACTTTTTCATTCAACCAACAGTAGCCCACTATCTTTAATTCAACCAACAGTAGCCCAATGTCTTTAATTCAACCAACAGTAGCCCACTGTCTTTAATTCAACCAACAGTAGCCCACTGTCTTTAATTCAACCAACAGTAGCCCACTGTCTTTAATTCAACCAACAGTAGCCCACTGTCTTTAATTCAACCAACAGTAGCCCACTGTCTTTAATTCAACCAACAGTAGCCCACTGTCTTTAATTCAACCAACAGTAGCCCACTGTCTTTAATTCAACCAACAGTAGCCCACTGTCTTTAATTCAACCAACAGTAGCCCACTGTCTTTAATTCAACCAACAGTAGCCCACTGTCTTTAATTCAACCAACAGTAGCCCACTGTCTTTAATTCAACCAACAGTAGCCCACTGTCTTTAATTCAACCAACAGTAGCCCACTGTCTTTAATTCAACCAAGCAACAGTAGCCCACTGTCTTTAATTCAACCAAGCAACAGTAGCCCACTGTCTTTAATTCAACCAACAGTAGCCCACTGTCTTTAATTCAACCAACAGTAGCCCACTGTCTTTAATTCAACCAATAGTAGCCCACTGTCTTTAATTCAACCAACAGTAGCCCACTGTCTTTAATTCAACCAAGCAACAGTAGCCCACTGTCTTTAATTCAACCAACAGTAGCCCACTGTCTTTAATTCAACCAATAGTAGCCCACTGTCTTTAATTCAACCAACAGTAGCCCACTGTCTTTAATTCAACCAAGCAACAGTAGCCCACTGTCTTTAATTCAACCAACAGTAGCCCACTGTCTTTAATTCAACCAACAGTAGCCCACTGTCTTTAATTCAACCAAGCAACAGTAGCCCACTGTCTTTAATTCAACCAACAGTAGCCCACTGTCTTTAATTCAACCAACAGTAGCCCACTGTCTTTAATTCAACCAAGCAACAGTAGCCCACTGTCTTTAATTCAACCAAGCAACAGTAGCCCACTGTCTTTAATTCAACCAACAGTAGCCCACTGTCTTTAATTCAACCAACAGTAGCCCACTGTCTTTAATTCAACCAACAGTAGCCCACTGTCTTTAATTCAACCAACAGTAGCCCACTGTCTTTAATTCAACCAACAGTAGCCCACTGTCTTTAATTCAACCAACAGTAGCCCACTGTCTTTAATTCAACCAACAGTAGCCCACTGTCTTTAATTCAACCAACAGTAGCCCACTGTCTTTAATTCAACCAACAGTAGCCCACTGTCTTTAATTCAACCAAGCAACAGTAGCCCACTGTCTTTAATTCAACCAAGCAACAGTAGCCCACTGTCTTTAATTCAACCAACAGTAGCCCACTGTCTTTAATTCAACCAACAGTAGCCCACTGTCTTTAATTCAACCAATAGTAGCCCACTGTCTTTAATTCAACCAACAGTAGCCCACTGTCTTTAATTCAACCAAGCAACAGTAGCCCACTGTCTTTAATTCAACCAACAGTAGCCCACTGTCTTTAATTCAACCAATAGTAGCCCACTGTCTTTAATTCAACCAACAGTAGCCCACTGTCTTTAATTCAACCAAGCAACAGTAGCCTACTGTCTTTAATTCAACCAACAGTAGCCCACTGTCTTTAATTCAACCAACAGTAGCCCACTGTCTTTAATTCAACCAAGCAACAGTAGCCCACTGTCTTTAATTCAACCAACAGTAGCCCACTGTCTTTAATTCAACCAACAGTAGCCCACTGTCTTTAATTCAACCAAGCAACAGTAGCCCACTGTCTTTAATTCAACCAAGCAACAGTAGCCCACTGTCTTTAATTCAACCAACAGTAGCCCACTGTCTTTAATTCAACCAACAGTAGCCCACTGTCTTTAATTCAACCAACAGTAGCCCACTGTCTTTAATTCAACCAAGCAACAGTAGCCCACTGTCTTTAATTCCACCAACAGTAGCCCACTGTCTTTAATTCAACCAACAGTAGCCCACTGTCTTTAATTCAACCAAGCAACAGTAGCCCACTGTCTTTAATTCAACCAACCAACAGTAGCCCACTGTCTTTAATTCAACCAACAGTAGCCCACTGTCTTTAATTCAATATGAATAAATTGGCATCAGAGGGGGTAGATAAGTATATTTGTTCAGTTCACAAATGGTATGTTATGATAAGGCAACAGTAAGCAGTTAACTTAGTTTACCTTAAAGGCTTCTTCAAAATAGTTGTTCTCCTCCAAGAACATGGCGTAGTTTATAATGATCTGGGGTGTGGCAATCCTCAGGTCAATGATCTTATCATAAACAGCTTTACAGGACTGCAGAGATAATAAACAGCTTTAGAGGACTACAGAGAAAATAAACAGCTTTACAGGACTGCCGAGAAAATAAACAGCTTTACAGGACTACAGAGAAAATAAAGAGCTTTCCATGAGATCTAAATATAAGTCACCAAGAAAAAAAAATGTACTTTGAAAGTTCCAAATATAAGTCATCAAGAAAAAAAATGTACTTTGAAAGTTGCAAATATAAGTCATTAAGAAAAAAAAAAGTACTTTGAAAGTTCCAAATATAAGTCATTAAGAAAACAAAAAGTACTTTGAAAGTTACAAATATAAGTCATTAAGAAAAAAAATGTACTTTGAAAGTTCTAAATATAAGTCATCTAGAAAAAAAATGTACTTTGAAAGTTACAAATATAAGTCATTAAGAAAACAAAAAGTACTTTGAAAGTTACAAATATAAGTCATTAAGAAAACAAAAAGTACTTTGAAAGTTACAAATATAAGTCATTAAGAAAAAAAAAATACTTTGAAAGTTCCAAATATAAGTCATTAAGAGAAAAAAATGTACTTTGAAAGTTACAAATATAAGTCATTAAGAAAAAAAATGTACTTTAAAAGTTCCAAATATAAGTCATTAAGAAAAAAAAATGTACTTTGAAAGTTACAAATATAAGTCATTAAGAAAAAAAAAATACTTTGAAAGTTCCAAATATAAGTCATTAAGAAAAAAAATGTACTTTAAAAGTTCTAAATATAAGTCATTAAGAAAAAAAATGTACTTTAAAAGTTCCAAATATAAGTCATTAAGAAAAAAAATGTACTTTGAAAGTTCCAAATATAAGTCATTAAGAAAAAAAAATGTACTTTGAAAGTTCCAAATATAAGTCATTAAGAAAACAAAAAGTACTTTGAAAGTTCCAAATATAAGTCATTAAGAAAAAAAAAATGTACTTTAAAAGTTCTAAATATAAGTCATTAAGAAAAAAAAATGTACTTTGAAAGTTCCAAAACTCTCCTCCAGGTCTGCATAGAGTGACCACACCTTCAAGGACTTGTGGACGCGAGACTGTACCGTTTCCGTCTGGAAATTATTTAGGGCACAATGAGCTCATCAAAAAGACAACAATAGGAAATAAAATTAGCTCAAATATATTAACAATTGGTAATATTTTTACCAACTTAATGCAAGTTAGGCTAGTTCTAAATGGGTCAAACAGAAGAAACAAATTGTAGCATGGGCCAGGCAGATGAGTGAAGTAGATTAGTTAGAATAGGTCAACTGACCACTCAAGCAGTTAGGTAGATTAGGATTTGGGGGTTGGGAAAAGAGTTTGTGATAAAATAGTGTTGGTTAGTCGAGTGTTAGACAGCAGTTGAACATAGATATTGTTAGGACTAGAAGATAGTCGAGTGTTAGACAGCAGTTGAACATAGATATTGTTAGGACTAGAAGATAGTCGAGTGTTAGACAGCAGTTGAACATAGATATTGTTAGGACTAGAAGATAGTCGAGTGTTAGACAGCAGTTGAACATAGATATTGTTAGGACTAGAAGATAGTTGAGTGTTAGACAGCAGTTGAACATAGATATTGTTAGGACTAGAAGATAGTCGAGTGTTAGACAGCAGTTGAACATAGATATTCTGATCTCAAGCAACTATTTCTTGTGTTATTTTTAGACTGACCCAGCAGAAAAATATTCTGGTCTAGCTGTTCTTATCTGAGTACAGCTTGGCTGCCTGGTAGAGCCAGATTGTGGGTTCCCTAGATAATGTACAGTCAGTACATGACACTACTCACCTCATCACAGTACATTTACTGTCAGTACATCTACTCACCTCATCATGGTACATTTACTGTCAGTACATCACACTACTCACCTCATCATGGTACATTTACAGTCAGTACATGACACTACTCACTTCATCATGGTACATTTACTGTCAGTACATCTACTCACCTCATCATGGTACATTTACTGTCAGTACATCACACTACTCACCTCATCATGGTACATTTACAGTCAGTACATGACACTACTCACCTCATCATGGTACATTTACAGTCAGTACATGACACTACTCACCTCATCATGGTACATTTACAGTCAGTACATGACACTACTCACCTCATCATGGTACATAACTTGTCTTTTCATTGGAGTTGTTGCCCTTTGCATGAGTTTCAGAGCTTCCTCACTGTTACTGAAAGAGGAGTCAGACACAAATTTACTGAAAGAGTCAGACACAAATTTACTGAAAGAGTCAGACACAAATTTACTGAAAGAGTCAGACACAAATTTACTGAAAGAGTCAGACACAAATTTACTGAAAGAGTCAGACACAAATTTACTGAAAGAGTCAGACACAAATTTACTGAAAGAGTCAGACACAAATTTACTGAAAGAGTCAGACACAAATTTACTGAAAGAGTCAGACACAAATTTACTGAAAGAGTCAGACACAAATTTACTGAAAGAGTCAGACACAAATTTACTGAAAGAGTCAGACACAAATTTACTGAAAGAGTCAGACACAAATTTACTGAAAGAGTCAGACACAAATTTACTGAAAGAGTCAGACACAAATTTACTGAAAGAGTCAGACACAAATTTACTGAAAGAGTCAGACACAAATTTACTGAAAGAGTCAGACACAAATTTACTGAAAGAGTCAGACACAAATTTACTGAAAGAGTCAGACACAAATTTACTGAAAGAGTTAGACACAAATTTACTGAAAGAGTCAGACACAAATTTACTGAAAGAGTTAGACACAAATTTAAGAAAAAATTAAATTGTAAACTGGTCAAAAAAAAAAACATTGTCTAGTTTAAATCCATGCATCTACAATTAGCTAGCAATGATTGTAAAGAGACCTACTCATGTCTGAACTTAAATCCAGGCATCTACAATTAGCTAGCAATGATTGTAAAGAGACCTACTCATGTCTGAGCTCCATCTCGGCCCACTCACACCAGACACAGGCCAGGTCGTCCACATGTTTGTAGGGCACTTGGGTGGCTTTTTCAAACACAATACGGGCCTGGTCACATGATCAAAACATCAGCTTACAGTAGCCATGAATACATAAAGCACAACACAGACATAAAGCACAACACAGATATAAAGCACAACACAGACATAAAGCACACCACAGACATAAAGCACACCACAGACATAAAGCACACCACAGACATAAAGCACACCACAGACATAAAGCACACCACAGACATAAAGCACACCACAGACATAAAGCACAACACAGACATAAAGCACACCACAGACATAAAGCACAACATAGGCATAAAGCACAACACAGACATAAAGCACAACAGACATAAAGCACAACAGACATAAAGCACAACACAGACATAAAGCACAACATAGGCATAAAGCACAACATAGGCATAAAGCACAACAGACATAAAGCACAACACAGGCATAAAGCACAACACAGACATAAAGCACAACACAGACATAAAGCACAACACAGACATAAAGCACAACACAGACATAAAGCACAACACAGACATAAAGCACAACACAGATATAAAGCACAACACAGACATAAAGCACAACACAGACATAAAGCACAACACAGACATAAAGCACAACACAGACATAAAACAACACAGATATAAAGCACAACACAAACATAAAGCACAACACAGACATAAAGCACAACACAGACATAAAGCACAACACAGATATAAAGCACAACACAGACATAAAGCACAACACAGACATAAAGCACAACACAGACATAAAGCACAACACAGATATAAAGCAACACAGATATAAAGCACGACACAGACATAAAGCACAACACAGATATAAAGCACAACACAGACATAAAGCACAACACAGATATAAAGCACACCACAGACATAAAGCACAACACAAACATAAAGCACAACACAGACATAAAGCACAACACAGATATAAAGCACAACACAGACATAAAGCACAACACAAAACTGACCACAAACATTAAGCACAACACAATACATAAAGCACAATAAAGACAGATATTTCTAACTTACATCTTGAATTTGGTCATTTTTTTCGTAAAACTTTGCAAATTCCACCCAAAGAGAATGTGGTCTCCCAGATGCTATTTTTGGATCCACTGTGTGAACAGCTTCAGTGTATGTGTTAATTATCTGCAGAAATACATAGTTATAGTTTTAGTGTATGTGTTGATTATCTGCAGAAATACATAGTTATAGGTGTAGTGTATGTGTTAATTATCTGCAGAAATAAATAGTTATAGTTTTAGTGTATGTGTTAATTATCTGCAAAAATACATAGTTATAGTTTTAGTGTATGTGTTGATTATCTGCAGAAATACAGTTATAGTTTTAGTGTATGTGTTGATTATCTGAAGAAATACATAGTTATAGCTTTAGTGTATGTGTTGATTATCTGAAGAAATACATAGTTATAGCTTTAGTGTATGTATTGATTATCTGCAGAAATACATAGTTATAGTTTTAGTGTATGTGTTGATTATCTGAAGAAATACATAGTTATAGCTTTAGTGTATGTGTTGATTATCTGCAGAAATACATAGTTATTGCTTTAGTGTATGTGTTGATTATCTGCAGAAATACATAGTTATAGTTTTAGTGTATGTGTTAATTATCTGTAGAAATACATAGTTATAGTTTTAGTGTATGTGTTGATTATTTGAGGAAATACATAGTTATAGTTGTAGTGTATGTGATGATTATATGAAGAAATACATAGTTATAGCTGTAGTGTATGTGTTAAATACAGTTATAGTTTAGTGTATGTGTTAAATACAGTTATAGTTTAGTGTATGTGTTAAATACAGTTATAGTTTAGTGTAGCTGTTAAATACAGTTATAGTTTAGTGTATGTGTTAAATACAGTTATAGTTTAGTGTATGTGTTAAATACAGTTATAGTTTAGTGTAGCTGTTAAATACAGTTATAGTTTAGTGTATGTGTTAAATACAGTTATAGTTTAGTGTAGCTGTTAAATACAGTTATAGTTTAGTGTATGTGTTAAATACAGTTATAGTTTAGTGTATGTGTTAAATACAGTTATAGTTTAGTGTAGCTGTTAAATACAGTTATAGTTTAGTGTATGTGTTAAATACAGTTATAGTTTAGTGTAGCTGTTAAATACAGTTATAGTTTAGTGTATGTGTTAAATACAGTTATAGTTTAGTGTATGTGTTAAATACAGTTATAGTTTAGTGTATGTGTTAAATACAGTTATAGTTTAGTGTATGTGTTAAATACAGTTATACTTTAGTGTAGCTGTTGAATAATACAGTTATAGTTTAGTGTAGCTGTAGTGTATGTGTTAAATACAGTTATAGTTTAGTGTAGCTGTTGACTTAGAAGATAAACAGAGTTCTAGAAACAAAGCCATGATAGAGTAAAAATGGTGAGTAAACTGGCTTACCTCTCTTGGATTAAATGGTGAGTAAACTGGCTTAGCTCTCTTGGATTAAATGGTGAGTAAACTGGCTTACCTCTCTTGGATTAAATGGTGAGTAAACTGGCTTACCTCTCTTGGTTTAAATGGTGAGTAAACTGGCTTACCTCTCTTGGATTAAATGGTGAGTAAACTGGCTTACCTCTCTTGGATTAAATGGTGAGTAAACTGGCTTACCTCTCTTGGATTAAATGGTGAGTAAACTGGCTTACCTCTCTTGGATTCCCTTCAAATAATGTAACTCTCTTATGCCATTCATGAACATTGTGGGGATTTTGACGAAGTAGTACACTGAATATTGTAAATAAATGTTATAATGTAAGACATTGTACAACAAGAAGTAGTACACTGAATAAATGTCATAATGTAAGACATTGTACAACAAGAAGTAGTACACTGAATATTGTAAATAAATGTTATAATGTAAGACATTGTACAACAAGAAGTAGTACACTGAATAAATGTTATAATGTAAGACATTGTACAACAAGAAGTAGTACACTGAATATTGTAAATAAATGTTAAAATGTAAGACATTGTACAACAAGATGTAGTACACTGAATATTGTAAATATATGTTATAATGTAAGACATTGTACAACAAGAAGTAGTACACTGAATATTGTAAATAAATGTTATAAAGTAAGACATTGTACAACAAGATGCAGTACACTGAATAAATGTTATAATGTAAGACATTGTACAACAAGAAGTAGTACACTGAATATTGTAAATAAATGTTATAATGTAAGACATTGTACAACAAGAAGTAGTAGACTGAATAAATGTTATAATGTAAGACATTGTACAACAAGAAGTAGTACACTGAATATTGTAAATAAATGTTATAATGTAAGACATTGTACAACAAGAATCCACAGCTACAAAGACAGTGTCACACAATTGAATTTAAGTGACAGTGTCAAGTGTCAGTGTCAAGTGACAGTGTCAAGTGTCAAGGTCAAGTGACAGAGTCAAGTGACACTTCTTGTACACATTGAAGAATACAGCATTTACTAGTGTAGACCAGAATTTAAACTGAACAGCTGTGTATCAGAAGTGGACAAAATTTTTTTTTTCTATTTACCTGTTGAGTAGTAGGGGTCTACGATCAACCAAACTTTCAAGCCTTGCAAGACGAATTTCTAATTCAAAATCATCTAGAATCAAAGCCAAAGTTAGAATTGAACATAAAACCAAAAATTGTTTCAAACAATAGCTGTTATCTGGTCAGCCAAGTTTGAACATTTTTTTAAAAAACTAGTAGAGACTAGAGATGTATTTAAACCTTCTTCATTGGCTCCTTCTTCCTCCATTGTCTCCATCTTTGCTGCTATCATACTTTTCTCAAACTGGGCACAGGCATCAAACACTTGGGTAAAGTCTCTCACAGTCATCACTGTTTGGATGGCTTCTTCATAGATGTCACGAGCCTTAAGGACAGAACAAATTTCATACATGTCACGGACAGTAGTGGGAGGGGAGTGGTGGGAGGGGAGTGGTGGGAGGGGAGAGTGGTGGGAGGGGAGTGGTGGGAGGGGAGTGGTGGGAGGGGAGTGGTGGGAGGGGAGTGGTGGGAGGAGAGAGTGGTGGGAGGGGAGTGGTGGGAGGGGAGAGTGGTGGGAGGGGAGAGTGGTGGGAGGGGAGAGTTGTGGGAGGGGAGAGTGGTGGGAGGGGAGTGGTGGGAGGGGAGTGGTGGGAGGGGAGAGTGGTGGGAGGGGAGTGGTGGGAGGGGAGTGGTGGGAGGGGAGTGGTGGGAGGAGAGAGTGGTGGGAGGGGAGTGGTGGGAGGGGAGTGGTGGGAGGGGAGTGGTGGGAGGAGAGAGTGGTGGGAGGGGAGTGGTGGGAGGGGAGAGTGGTGGGAGGGGAGAGTGGTGGGAGGGGAGTGGTGGGATGGGAGTGGTGGGAGTGGTGGGAGGGGAGAGTGGTGGGAGGGGAGAGTGGTGGGAGGGGAGAGTTGTGGGAGGGGAGAGTGGTGGGAGGGGAGTGGTGGGAGGGGAGAGTGGTGGGAGGGGAGTGGTGGAAGGGGAGTGGTGGGAGGAGAGAGTGGTGGGAGGGGAGAGTGGTGGGAGGAGAGAGTGGTGGGAGGGGAGTGGTGGGAGGGGAGTGGTGGGAGGGGAGTGGTGGGAGGGGAGTGGTGGGAGGGGAGTGGTGGGAGGGGAGTGGTGGGAGGAGAGTGGTGGGAGGAGAGTGGTGGGAGGAGAGTGGTGGGAGGGGAGTGGTGGGAGGAGAGAGTGGTGGGAGGAGAGAGTGGTGGGAGGGGAGTGGTGGGAGGGGAGTGGTGGGAGGGGAGTGGTGGGAGGGGAGAGTGGTGGGAGGAGAGTGGTGGGAGGGGAGTGGTGGGAGGGGAGAGTGGTGGGAGGAGAGTGGTGGGAGGGGAGAGTGGTGGGAGGGGAGAGTGGTGGGAGGGGAGTGGTGGGAGGGGAGTGGTGGGAGGGGAGTGGTGGGAGGGGAGAGTGGTGGGAGGGGAGAGTGGTGGGAGGGGAGAGTGGTGGGAGGGGAGAGTGGTGGGAGGGGAGTGGTGGGATGGGAGTGGTGGGAGGGGAGAGTGGTGGGAGGGGAGTGGTGGGAGGGGAGAGTTGTGGGAGGGGAGAGTGGTGGGAGGGGAGTGGTGGAAGGGGAGAGTGGTGGGAGGGGAGTGGTGGAAGGGGAGTGGTGGGAGGGGAGTGGTGGGAGGGGAGAGTGGTGGGAGGGGAGTGGTGGAAGGGGAGAGTGGTGGGAGGGGAGTGGTGGAAGGGGAGTGGTGGGAGGGGGGAGTGGTGGGAGGGGAGAGTGGTGGGAGGGGAGAGTTGTGGGAGGGGAGAGTTGTGGGAGGGGAGAGTGGTGGGAGGGGAGAGTTGTGGGAGGGGAGAGTGGTGGGAGGGGAGTGGTGGAAGGGGAGAGTGGTGGGAGGGGAGTGGTGGAAGGGGAGTGGTGGGAGGGGAGTGGTGGGAGGGGAGAGTGGTGGGAGGGGAGTGGTGGGAGGGGAGAGTGGTGGGAGGGGAGTGGTGGGAGGGGAGTGGTGGAAGGGGAGTGGTGGGAGGAGAGAGTGGTGGGAGGGGAGTGGTGGGAGGGGAGTGGTGGGAGGGGGGGAGTGGTGGGAGGGGAGAGTGGTGGGAGGGGAGAGTGGTGGGAGGGGAGAGTGGTGGGAGGGGAGTGGTGGGAGGGGAGTGGTGGGAGGGGAGAGTGGTGGGAGGGGGGGAGTGGTGGGAGGGGAGAGTGGTGGGAGGGGAGTGGTGGGAGGGGGGGGAGTGGTGGGAGGGGAGAGTGGTGGGAGGGGAGAGTGGTGGGAGGGGAGAGTGGTGGGAGGGGAGTGGTGGGAGGGGAGAGTGGTGGGAGGGGAGTGGTGGGAGGGGAGAGTGGTGGGAGGGGGGGAGTGGTGGGAGGTGAGAGTGGTGGGAGGGGGAGAGTGGTGGGAGGGGAGAGTGGTGGGAGGGGAGTGGTGGGAGGGGAGTGGTGGGAGGGGAAAGTGGTGGGAGGGGAGAGTGGTGGGAGGGGAGAGTGGTGGGAGGGGAGTGGTGGGAGGAGAGTGGTGGGAGGGGAGAGTGGTGGGAGGGGAGTGGTGGGAGGGGAGTGGTGGGAGGGGAGAGTGGTGGGAGGGGAGAGTGGTGGGAGGGGAGTGGTGGGAGGGGAGAGTGGTGGGAGGGGAGAGTGGTGGGAGGGGAGAGTGGTGGGAGGGGAGTGGTGGGAGGGGAGTGGTGGGAGGGGAAAGTGGTGGGAGGGGAGAGTGGTGGGAGGGGAGAGTGGTGGGAGGGGAGTGGTGGGAGGGGAGAGTGGTGGGAGGGGAGTGGTGGGAGGAGAGTGGTGGGAGGGGAGAGTGGTGGGAGGGGAGTGGTGGGAGGGGAGTGGTGGGAGGGGAGTGGTGGGAGGAGAGTGGTGGGAGGGGAGTGGTGGGAGGGTAGTGGTGGGAGGGGAGTGGTGGGAGGAGAGTGGTGGGAGGGGAGTGGTGGGAGGGGAGTGGTGGGAGGAGAGTGGTGGGAAGGGAGTGGTGGGAGATGAGAGTGGTGGGAGGGGAGTGGTGGGAGGGGAGTGGTGGGAGGGGAGTGGTGGGAGGGGAGTGGTGGGAGATAGTGGTGGGAGGGGAGTGGTGGGAGGAGAGAGTGGTGGGAGGGGAGTGGTGGGAGGAGAGAGTGGTGGGAGGGGAGTGGTGGGAGGAGAGAGTGGTGGGAGGGGAGTGGTGGGAGGGGAGTGGTGGGAAGGGAGTGGTGGGAGGGGAGAGTGGTGGGAGGGGAGAGTGGTGGGAGGGGAGAGTGGTGGGAGGGGACAGTGGTGGGAGGGGAGTGTGGTGGGAATAGAGTGGTGGGAGGGGAGAGTGGTGGGAGGGGAGTGGTGGGAGGGGAGTGGTGGGAGGGGAGTGGTGGGAGGGGAGTGGTGGGAGGGGAGTGGTGGGAAGGGAGTGGTGGGAGGGGAGAGTGGTGGGAGGGGAGTGGTGGGAGGGGAGTGGTGGGAGGGGAGTGGTGGGAGGGGAGTGGTGGGAGATAGTGGTGGTGGGAGGGGAGAGTGGTGGGAGGGGAGTGGTGGGAGATAGTGGTGGGAGGGGAGTGGTGGGAGGAGAGAGTGGTGGGAGGGGAGTGGTGGGAGGAGAGAGTGGTGGGAGGGGAGAGTGGTGGGAGGGGAGTGGTGGGAGGAGAGTGGTGGGAGGGGAGTGGTGGGAGGGGAGTGGTGGGAGATAGTGGTGGTGGGAGGGGAGAGTGGTGGGAGGGGAGTGGTGGGAGATAGTGGTGGGAGGAGAGTGGTGGGAGGGGAGTGGTGGGAGGAGAGTGGTGGGAGGGGAGTGGTGGGAGGAGAGTGGTGGGAGGGGAGTGGTGGGAGGAGAGTGGTGGGAGGAGAGTGGTGGGAGGGGAGTGGTGGGAGGAGAGTGGTGGGAGGGGAGTGGTGGGAGGAGAGTGGTGGGAGGGGAGTGGTGGGAGGGGAGTGGTGGGAGGGGAGTGGTGGGAGGGGAGTGGTGGGAGGGGAGTGGTGGGAGATAGTGGTGGTGGGAGGGGAGAGTGGTGGGAGGGGAGAGTGGTGGGAGGGGAGTGGTGGGAGGGGAGTGGTGGGAGGAGAGAGTGGTGGGAGGGGAGTGGTGGGAGGGGAGTGGTGGGAGGGGAGTGGTGGGAGGAGAGAGTGGTGGGAGGGGAGTGGTGGGAGGGGAGTGGTGGGAGGGGAGTGGTGGGAGGGGAGTGGTGGGAGGGGAGTGGTGGGAGGGGAGTGGTGGGAGGAGAGAGTGGTGGGAGGGGAGTGGTGGGAGGAGAGAGTGGTGGGAGTGGAGTGGTGGGAGGCTCTAACATCAATTTAGAAAAGCTTGGTGGTGCGATGTTAACGAAGAAAACAGAAATTTTCTTTGACCGGGCCTAAAGCTATTTTAGTGATTGCTATAGTGTGTTTTGTCGAGCTCGGCCTTTTTTGACCATGCTCAGAAATGATAAACAATTTTAGTGTTTTAACAGAAAAAAGGACCACCTTGTTTGAATTCATTTATTTTTTGAACATTTTGCACATCATACAGATATTTGTAAAGCAGCCCCCGGGTTGAATGACCAGGGGGTCCATTACTCGACTGCCGTTGAAAAATCATCTCAGTGATAGTTTTCAATGAATAAATGAGATATATTGTGTTATATCGACAACTATAAAATTACGCATAATTCGAGGGCTTACATACGTTTGACATACCTAATTAAAGGTAAGTAAATGTAGTTTTTAATTGTTTAAGTGATCGTGAACAATAATGAAGTTTAAAATCTTAGGCGACACCCTACCCTAATGTGGGGAGGGATGATGTTGGGACTCCCCCAATGTGGGGTGATGTAATGTGGGGAGGGATGATGTTGGGATTACCCTTATGTGGGGTGGTTGTAAGAAACTATGACTTACTCTTTCAAAATGTCCTCCCCTAATGTAGTAGTCAGCCAAGGAGTTCCACAATACACCAATTTGATCTGTATACCTTTTGAGGCCTTGACGAATGATGGGCTCCACCTTCAAAGATGTCACTTTGTCTGGGTTCTTGGCAATCAGTTCACAAAGCTGATTCCATAGCTACAACAAATAAAGCGGGAGTGATCTCCCCTAAACTCTCTCATATACCACAGTTTTTAAATAAAATCACATAGAAAAAAAATATTGCACACAAAATTAACATAAACAATGTGCATATAATAGACCGGAAAATTAGTGTTGTATAAAAGAAACAATCAATTTTTAAAGACTTAAAAAAACATATAATTTAGCCAAAAAAGTATGTCACAATACATTGTCATCAAGTCTAGACCTACGTGAAGAAATCGGTCCTGTAGAAGAAATCTTTTTTTCAGAAATTGGAAATAGTGTAGTAAAGTGATATTTCCATTGACTGAGCCTAGAGTTACATGATTTTACTTTAGTGGAGACCTTGACCCTTGAGTTTGCTGATCTTTATTTTACCTGGTGTTTGGATTTCCCCTCAACAGACACAAATCCTTCATCGTTAATAATGTCAGCCAACCGTTGTGCTGCTTCATCCAGCCACCCAATAGACATCAAGAATCCAATGTATTCTTCTGAGCCTTCTTTTTGCAGCTGAAATGTGTTATTAAGATTTGACTTCAACCACAAGGTTCATTTCAATTCAAACATTTATGTTTAGAAATATCTGCACTCATTGATATATAATATAAATCAAAATTTTACTCCAATTACTAATTCTATCATGAATTTCTGGAGTATGTAATTCCTTCATAATTGGACTCAGCCTAGGAATGTGTCATGAACATACCCACCCTTACATCAGCCTAGGAATGTGTCATGAACATACCCACCTTTACATCAGCCTAGGAATGTGTCATGAACATACCCACCCTTACATCAGCCTAGGAATGTGTCATGAACATACCCACCTTTACATCAGACTAGGAATGTGTCATGAACATACCCACCTTTACATGATCTACCGGGTCTACAATTAATTCCCGAAAGACACCTGAATGCTGTTTGCCAAAGGCAGATTTTTTTAATGGACACTTACCCGAATGGACACTTGCCCGAATGCGACAAATGCCCGAATGGACCCTTGCCCGAATGCGACAAATGCCCGAATGGGACAAATGCCCGAATGGACACTTTTGATAATATACACAATTCTAAGCATAAAAACAAAGTTGTTGGTATTTTTAAAATTTAGCTTTTATTTTTTTTAAACTGAGAAATTGCCGGAAAAAAAATCTTTATTCTTTAATAAATGTAAGGTGATGTTGGCGGCGGTGTCTTTATATTCTCTTGATGAATGTTAGATAAATTAGGCTAAAGCTAGACTAAATCACGCATGGGAGGTAAAAAAACAAAACAGGCTTCAGAGTTGTACATTTGATTTTAAAGAGTGGCAATAGATTACTATTTTCTGTATTTTGGATAAATTTTCACTGAAAATATCAGCCGAAAATTCTGACTTTAAATTTGTGTTCTGAAAAATTCAGAAATCAACCAAAATTCTGGATCTTGACCTACATTTAATCTTAAACTTAATCTGACACCGCCAGACCTAGCGCAATTGTCCAATTAAAAAGATTGCACACTGATAGAAGAAGAGCTGAAGAGAAAGTAAAAATATATCACCAAGAAAATCATTACTATGTAACTGGCGCTAGAACATTTCTCTAAATTAAAAATGTCCACACGACTCACAAATACAATAGTCCACTTTTTTAAAAAAAACAATGAAACAGTTTGTTTAAAAATAACATAATACATTTTAGCAATTCTTTTTACAAGCGTCCTATTAGTGAGATGCTAGTAGGATTTGGGTAAAAGAAAGAGTTTTACCTTTAAATATCTCCTGTAGACTCTAACCGCTGTTTCTGGTAGGTCATGTGAGCGAACAAACTTTAAATAAAGTGGCCATACGCGATTGTGTTGAGTGATGGGAAGTGCCCGCAATGCTCTGTCAAAACACCTTCGGGTTCTGGTAACTCGGCCTTGACCAATCAAAAAATGTAGGTAATCCAACCAAATCCTTGGCATCTGAAACATTCAAGTCAACATCCCAGTTACACAAGAAGACATTCAACATCCGAGTTACACAAGAAGACATTCAACATCCAAGTTACACAAGAAGACATTCAACATCCGAGTTACACAAGAAGACATTCAACATCCTAGTTACACAAGAAGACATTCAACATCCGAGTTACACAAGAAGCCATTCAACATCCAAGTTACACAAGAAGACATTCAACATCCGAGTTACACAAGAAGACATTCAACATCCTAGTTACACAAGAAGACATTCAACAAGACATTCAACATCCAAGTTACACAAGAAGACATTCAACATCCAAGTTACACAAGAAGACACTCAACATCCAAGTTACACAAGAAGACATTCAACATCCAAGTTACACAAGAAGACATTCAACATCCAAGTTACACAAGAAGACATTCAACATCCAAGTTACACAAGAAGACATTCAACATCAAAGTTACACAAGAAGACACTCAACATCCAAGTTACACAAGAAGACACTCAACATCCAAGTTACACAAGAAGACATTCAACATCCTAGTTACACAAGAAGACATTCAACATCCGAGTTACACAAGAAGACATTCAACATCCAAGTTACACAAGAAGACACTCAACTTCCAAGTAACACAAGAAGACATTCAACATCCAAGTTACACAAGAAGACATTCAACATCCAAGTTACACAAGAAGACACTCAAAATCCAAGTTACACAAGAAGACATTCAACATCCGAGTTACACAAGAAGACAGTCAACATCCAAGTTACACAAGAAGACATTCAACATCCGAGTTACACAAGAAGACATTCAACATCCAAGTTACACAAGAAGACATTCAACATCCAAGTTACACTAGAAGACATTCAACATCCAAGTTATACAAGAAGACATTCAACATCCAAGTTACACAAGAAGACATTCAATATCCAAGTTACAAAAGAAGACATTCAACATCCAAGTTACACAAGAAGACATTCAACATCCAAGTTACACTAGAAGACATTCAACATCCGAGTTACACAAGAAGACATTCAACATCCAAGTTACACAAGAAGACATTCAACATCCAAGTTACACAAGAAGACATTCAACATCCGAGTTACACAAGAAGACATTCAACATCCAATATACACTTAAAGACATTTTAAAAAAGGGGTTGCCACTCCAAAAGTTTGGGACATGTGACTGAACAAATCTAAGTCACGACTTAACCTATTCAAGTCAACATCCACGACAAGACTAACATACTGAAGAAAACACTGAAAACTGGTCATCCGATAAAAAACGGGAAAGCAACATACAAAGTTTCTAAGAAATTTTATTTTACCTTATGCATGAAAACCAATGACCTTTCAAAGGCACTGTTAACTTCTTCATATTTTGGGTCTGTTACAACTTTACCACGCGCCTGTGTGCGCAACAGTTTCAGGTAATTGTACCAGAGTTTGTAACTGATAAAAATAAAAACAACTTAGAATCAATTACATGTTGGCTGCTATTGATTAGACTTTTGCAAAATGTCGTAATAGAAGCCACATTGCCTTAACATTAGAATACTACAATCTAAATTACTTTATTATATATTTAATTAAAAACATTTGTGATTAGAAAGAATAGAATGAGGCAAATTATGAATACTAAGTGAAGTGCAGATAAAATATAGAGAAAATGATTGATCTAATGAAGGCAAATACCCACCTCCCTGGCAGCTGTTTCAGTGCCCTTTCATAGACTGTGTTGAGAACTTCCTTTTTAGCACTTTTTTTATGGTCTATGTAGCGCAGCCAACACTTAACATTGTAAGGATTGCGTAAAATATCTTCCTCATAAGGAAGATCTTCTTCTTCCTATTCAAGTCATGAAAAAAATGCCATTATTTCACTGAACACAGTATAAACTGTTAATGGCTACTGCTAGCAGGGATATAGTGATCAGATTTTTTTGCAAGAGTAAACAAACATCAGGAGAATAATTATGATGTTTATCAGCAAGTATTGTTGTTAATTTGGTTAATTTCAATTACTTATATTATTATCTATGGTCTTGATTGGTATACATTTATGTTTATTAAGATCTAATAGGCCTGATAAATAATATCTTAGTTTAACTTAACCTACAACTAGGCTTACATTTCTAATAAATAGATGGCCAAGTTAACCAAGTATTAGGGCAAGCTCATGCAGTGCTTGTGGTAGGGCCCCATCGTGTTTTTTTTGTTAGAGTTCAGGGGAAACAACTCTAATTTTAAGATGGCTGACGTTTACCCCCCCCCCCCCCCCTACCCCCCCCCCCCCGAACGAGATGGATTTTATATAGTAAACATACACTTTTACTAGTGTCTGCCCTCCTGAAAATGTTGACCCCCCTGAAAATGTTGTAGGAGAAAAAATTCTGGAAGAAACACTTGTTGTTTATATAGCAAATCTTGCTATCAAATACTGCTGATTACCTAAAAGTATAGTTTTTGTTTATGCCCCATCTTGCTTTCCAAGATACATCCAGACTTTTTCAAGCATACTTGTAGAAGTTCTCAATTTTTGAAAATATAAATTCTCGCCACGGAATCGAAGAATAAAATGATACAAGCTCTCCATCCTGTACTTATACCAATTGTAATTTTAACAGACGAAAATGATGCTCATGTAAAAAAAAAATTGTTTAACTAGATCTAGGCCTAGCTAAAAAAAACAAAAAAAACCACTTAAAATGCCAGTAAACAGATTATAGCACCAAAAAAAAAAAAGCCGTTGAACGAGCATTGTTTAAAATCCGCAGCAATGACAAAGGCTAACGGCCGGTCAATATAGTCTAAAAATCGTCCGTAATTAGGCCTAGCTCTACGCCCGTAACTAGGCCTTGCTCTAAAAAAGGCCACCGAACGAGCATCGTTAGAAATACTATACAACATTTCATATAAATTATATAGACGAATAGGCCATGCAGCATTGACGAGGTTAACCACCGGTTACGAATTAAATTCAATGCAGCTACTGTCTGCCCACAGTGAAGAAAAAAATCAATATACTAATAAAATTACTAATACAATAATAATGTCTATAATACTAGACTTTACAGTTCATTCCGCAAAAAACAAAACCTAGTTGTTTCTGACAGGCAACTAGCGTAACAATGACGCAATGATACTAAAAATAGCTGATAGAAATGTCCGCGTGGGTATCTCATTTTGGAGTCATATTTTGGAAACCAGAATCAATTATACTGTAAATATACATGGTAAATATCTCTATTATATATTAATCTAGAGTTAGAAAGGCTGTTTTCCCTGTTAGACGGTAGTTTTTGGCGGCGGTTCAGTTTTTACGGAGAGTGCTACACTAGAAATCCTCTCATTATTTACAACCACAAATCTCGCTATTTTTTGTGGCAGTATAAGGCATATTATCTATTATCTCGCATTAAAATTATGAGAATTTGAAAGATTAACAGTTTTTTCCTTTGTCATGGATGGGACCCCTAAAATAAATGTAAATACTGCAAAAAACGACATGTGATGTTTCAGGGTCAGAGGT
Source organism: Physella acuta (assembly GCF_028476545.2). Taxonomy (NCBI): domain Eukaryota; kingdom Metazoa; phylum Mollusca; class Gastropoda; family Physidae; genus Physella; species Physella acuta. The sequence continues at coordinate 46,953 of NW_026731742.1, read as the reverse complement.
CATTTCAGACATCTCAGCAACGAGCCGGACTACTAAATATTTAATAACTAGCATTCTCATTCTTATTACTTACACCATGAAAATAAAACTTTGAAACATTTTAGTAACTTTTTAAAAACATAAATTCTCCTAAAAATGTGAAATAATTTGTTTTCACATTACTAGTCTTGTCCGATTTTAGTATTTTACGCACCTAAAACGACAGATTGATTTCCCAAATCTAAAATAATTAGGTAATCTATTGTTTTAAGTACGTAAAATCGCCCGCGACTAGTAATGTGAAAAACAGGTGACTCCTTAAATTTGAATAATTATTTCACATTTTGAGGAGGATTTATGTTTTGAAAAATAAAAAAATGTTTCGCTTGTTTCATTTATGTACCTGTTTTTAAACAATTTAATTAAAACTTTTCAGTAATAGATGAAGACTAGCGATGTTTCCAACAGATGCAACCATGCCCATTTACTATAGCAGCCATCTTGTTAAAGTTTTTTTTTTTTTAAACTTATAGCGCGAGATTCAGGGAAAGCCACTCTTATTTTACAAATGGATCCTGTTTATATAGTAATCTTGCTCGCAAACACTGCTGTTTAAAGTTAATTTCTAGCCTATATTGATATATTTAGCCATTGATTTAAGTTTATTATTCATTTATCTATAATATTTGACACAAATATATCACAATATACTTCTATTAAAGCCTTGACAATGAGGTAATTTTTTCGTACATTTACTAGCCGCGATTTTACATACCTAAAACGATAGATTAGTTAGGCCTACAAGCCTACAACAATAATTAATAATTAGTAGGCCTAGGGTTAGGGTTAATTAGTAATTAGACATAATAATTAAATGGCCGATGGTCGCCGGAATAAGATACGCATGCGCAATGGAGAGAAACAATGACTGCGTGTGTTAACAACCGCAGAAGCCTAGCCCTAACCCTAACCATAACCCTATCTCTAACCATAACCCTAGCCATAGGTCACTGCGCATGCGCAGAACTATCTTTTGCCGACTAGGTGGAGACGTTGGGGCGAAAAAAAAATTTCCGAGTAGCTTTTACTTTTAGTCACTTCGTAGATCTAATTATTCATTATAAATACTTCTGTAATTACTCTAAAAAAGAAATAGATCAAGAATCTTGATCTATTTAATATTAAGGCATATTATTTTAAAATGTAGAGAAGATCTTAAAGTTTAAGATATAAACTCACAAAAAATAGATCTGAAAGCATTTTCCCCTTAGCCTGGACGAAACCAAACATTTATTTAACAGGAAAATTAAGCAGAATAGAAAGTTGCCAGATTAATTCTTAATAAAACTTTTTAAAATAATAATAATGAAACATAATTCTTAAACAGTAAGAACTGTGGCGTTTTAATAAAGACAAATAAAACAACAAAAAAGCATTTAGGATGTGGAATAAAGAAATAATATTTACAGAAATATATGCCTATTCATTAATTTGATTATCATATGAAAGTTAATTAATGACGATAATGAAAACAGATTTTATATTGAATTGTTGTATTCATAGTAAATTATCAACCCAAATATATATATATATATATATATATATATATATATATATATATATATATATATATATATATATATATATATATAAACACGATAACTTGAGTACCGTTACAGCTAGGTTGATGAAATTTCATATATAAGTATTTTATCAAAATCGTAGATACGTATCAACTTTTGAGCGATTTCCGATAACCGGAAGTGGTACTTTTTCTACTTTGAATATTTCAAAAGCCTATAACTTGAGTACTATTTCAGATAGATAAATGAAATTTCACATGTAAGTAAAAGATCTAATTCTCTACCTTCTGTCAAATTTTGAGTAATTTCCGTTCACCGGAAGTACTAATCTACGCTATTTCCGATTTCTCAAAAAACGCACATAAATTTATAAAGTACTAATAATATCCCGCACTATTATGCACATTTTATTAGGCGTTCACTTGGTGTGCAATTCTTTTTTTTACGAGATTCCATTCTATTATGAAAAGTTTAAGTAATTAAAAATGAATTACAAATATTGTCTATGTCCTGAGTTGCCATCCCTCATAGTTTTATATTAGAATATTCGAGAAAGTTTAGGGGAGATCACTCCCGGTTTATTTTTTTTGCGTTAGTGTTTGTGTTTTCTTTGTGTTTGTGGTTGGGTTTGTCTTTGCGTTTGATTTTTTCGTTTGTGTTTGTATTTGTTTTTGTGTTATGTTTGCGCTTTTTGTGTTTTGGTTGGTTGTAGTTAGGGTGGGCAATGCCGGGTATGTGCTGATTACTAAACACAGAAGTCATGGTCCTTTGCAGATAGTTTTTCAGAGATGCCAGTGCAGGGCCTGGCCGGGACGGCTAGTATATATATATATATATATATATATATATATATATATATATATATATATATATATATATATATATATATATATATATATATATATATATATATGTATGTATGTATGTATCCGATGAATACGATCCAAGCGCAGGCATTGTTTACAATGAAATAACTCAGTTTTTGAAAAAAAAAAAGGTCGCACATCTAAGAATATAGGATTGGTAACGCGTTGATGAAACCCTCCTAATATATTGTATCCGACTTTCTTCTAACCCCTCGGGGACGGGCATGATAGTTATAATATAGAATACTGCTTCATAGTGTAAGAGATCATTGGATGATTGCACATTGGAAATCTAGGCACAAAACCTAAGCGGTAAGATGAGAAGGGCCATATGTTGCCCACGTATCAGACTCTTTCTCTACAAATAAGGACCCAATCAATGGACAGGAGGTTGCCTATACCAATTAAAATTTGCAGTGTTGAAGGAGCTGCTTAAAGGAAACCAGAGTTGGCAATCCTATCGCACAAGGGGCTCAACTGCTGTCTAATATTGGAGGTTTCACCTAGATGGGTTGTTGTCTCCACCTGATGAGCCTCATATGTGCCCGAGGGTTCAGACTCGGAACTTTCGGGTCAGCAACTCCAATCATATACAAATATATTGACCATATGTTTATTTATTATTTATTTGTTAATAAATTATATAGACCTAGATTAAATGGAAGTGTTTATAAGTCAACATTGAAGAAATCAGTTACTAGATCTACATGCAGTGCTAATATGTTATTTTGATTTTTTAAAACTTCTTTTTACTGATATCAGCACCAATATGTTATTTTAAAATATTTTTTTAAATACTTTTATTTGCAATTTAAAACAAGTACATCAACATCGAATTCTTTACTTAATTTCGAACATCAAATCTATACATATATATTTATCTAATATATAAAGTTCAATTCTGTATGTATGTTTGTAAAATGTTTGACGTGGATTACAAGAAAAAACAATAGTTCTATGGTTTCAAGTGTTAGATGTCTAAAGTGCTCATGGTCTAAATTTATGAGTTAAAAAATTAATATTGTAAATGTTTTAAAACAATTTTTATTTTGCGTACTTAAAATAATAAGTTTCAATATGAACATTACATAATTTTTTTAAATGTATCGTTTATAAAATTTCAAATTGTGTCTGAAAATTATTTGCATTTTGTCCTTGATTAGGAAAACACAGCTACTTCCCTTTAAATAAACATTACATCGGGGAGGGGAGAATTTACTTTTTATTACTTTTTTTGGTGTTAGGAAAAATAATTACATAATTAGCGGAAATTGTTTTCGTGCTATGATGTTGGTATTTTTAATACTGCCGTTTATTTACTCCATACACTGAGCGTACTGTTTTGTTCTTATTGTTTTTACTCAAAGACGAGAAGTAACAAATGGCATCTTTATTCGGGAACGGGAATTCCCGCAGGTTATTATTTGTGTCTTTTTTTTGCGCATTCGTTTTGTCTGTCCTTTTTTTTGCGCACGAAGGGGGAATTCGTTTTTGTCGGTCGGGCCAGAAAGCTCTTTTATAGACACCTGAAACAAACTACAAGAAGATAATAATATATAATGCTAGCCGTCCCGGTAGCTCACATGTCGCGAATCAATATGGTGGGAGACCATTTGACGGGAGCCCATTTAATGGGAGCCAATATGTCCGAGCCCTTTTGACGGGGATATTTTTGATTGGGTCGTTTTGTCGGGGGTCGATTTGACGGAGTCATTTTGACGGGGCCGTTTTGATGGTGCACCATACAAACATGCTTCCGTGCATGCGACTCACTAAAAAAATTCAGTTATGTCAAATGTTTAAGTTCAGGGAGCAAACATAACATTTTGGTACAGAACACAAAAGGGGCATGGTCTTGTGCCCACCAACACAGAAGATGTTCTATATACATGTACATGAAACATAAGTAGGCTTAGGCCTAGTATATGTAACACATATGGTTACCATCCAAGGGGGATAAAAATATGAAGTTTTAATTCATTGAGTTGCGGCCCCTGTGGGGCTGTGGCTCTGTGGACGTAGTTGTTTTTTTCATGCTTTTGTGAGCGATGTTACCTGTGTCCCATGTCATGTGACATGGGACTGTGGGTAGTTTCATGCCTAGCCGTGTGGCACACGCAAGCCTGCTGTCTGTGGACATGGTGACCAAGATGTAGACCTAATGAAGTTTGTTTTGTACTACTGTGTTGCATCGCCGTCATGGCTCGATGCTGTAAATAAAGCGAGTACTTGACAACAACTGTCGGTGTCAGTGTGTACTTAATCTCAGGGTCAGCCCGTCGTAACCACAACACCTCAGTGGGTAAAAGCATCCCCCCTGAGTGAGGGTTACATATATAAAAACGTAGTAGGTCAAGTCCTTCATACATGTCATAAGTTAATATTCGGTGTATGACAAAAATAAGCATTTGTACCTAAGCTGTTTTTATTATTATTTTAATATTAATGAATTTAAAGACAAAGAAATATTATTATACCAATTCCTGTTTTTTAATATCAACGATCCAAATTTTAATATTTGATGTTTCTTTTAGTTTTTTCTTACACCTAGGTCATCCATAAATGACGTCACGCTTTTTTGACGATTTTTACCACCCCCTCCTCTCCGTCACACGTCGTCACAAAAAGCCAGACCCCCCCCCCCCTAAAATGACGTTACACCTAAGCCTACAGCCCCCTTAAAATTGCAGTTGAATTTTTTTTAAAACATCGATATTTTTCAAAAATCATGTCTGAACTGTCAAAATAGAGTATTTTAATTAATTCCTATTACAATTTATTAAAGCAGTTTTCTAAAACGCGAAATAACGTCTAAAATTCGTTTTCTAACATTGTTTTTTTATAATTCAAAAGTGTGACGTCGAACCATCTGAACCCCCCCCCCCCCCTCCCCCTCATCACACACACTCACAAAATTACGGATCCCCCTCCCCCCGACGAGTGTGACGTCATTTATGGACGACCCCTAGGCCTGCTTAAATCAATGTATTCAAAAGAACTAGCCTAAGGGGCAAAGTTTTAAATCTGACATTATTAAAAATCTGGCCATGACATATTTGATTTCCGCTCCCTCTGTTAACATTAACAAAATTATTTATTGGATCTTGACTAGACAATTTAAACTAGATTCTATAATCTAGATCTGAATCTAGATATAGATTTAGATCTTGTACAATAATCCTAATAATTTCATACATCTATTCCCCACCATTGTAAGTATTTCCAAATGCGTTTTCTTTTTAGCGTAATTCTAGATCTACCAGATTTAACCAGATCTAGATCTCTAGATTCTAGCTAGTAACTAGGGGTAATCCATCGTTTTAGCATAATCAATTCGGCCGTCGCTAGTAATGTAGGGTAGCGATACTCACTAACTTGAAAGCGTCCTTGGTTGCTAACCAGAAAATGGCTACCACACCTTGGCCTACGATTGGGCAATTTTTTCTGCTTTGTTCGAGAGACCACCTTAACATTAATTTTAAAAATAATTATCACGCGAAAAATGGCGTTTTTTTCGCGTATTTTAAGCTATCTGAAGATGACAAACCTATTTTTGGCAGAATTTTTTTTTTTTAAATTTGCTTCCGACCAGGTAGGCCGTTAGAATTCACAGCTTCCGGGTTTGTTGTTTTGAAGCCATCTCACGGCTCATGCGCTTACCAAAAATGGCGACCAGTTTCGCTTTCACTAATGGGTAGAGCGATAAAACTAATGATTACGAAGCCATCGTTAATTTAAGAAATCGGAACTATCCGTTTCTATTTAAGTCTGTTATTTAAGAATTGTCGGATCTACTTTTGGCCTAATTTCTATGTTTGTCTCGCAAGCGGCGCCTTAGTGAAAGTAGCTCTATATAATTCTTATCTTTCGAATCAAATAACTATAAAAAACCGCAGGTATTTTTAACCAGACTATTGCTATTTTTTACTTGAAAGCATTAATTTTACACGCGTTACAATAAACTGGTAATAATTTATTGTAGGCATGAGATATGCTCTGTAAGAATAATAATGCCATTTTATTATAATCTTTTTTGGTGAACACGAAGCGCGGGAAAATGTGTGACGCGCAAGAATCCAATCATTCGGCTAGATTTATGACTGTTTTTTATGTCACACCTAAAAATAGAATGTTTACGCTTTCTTCATTGATGATCGTTTTCATTATTTTTTTAAACTGAAAGTATGAATTATTAGTTAGATTTCAGGTTTTGTAACTTGGTATACTTACCCTTTATCAAAATTAAAAGCATAGCATGCTGATTGTGAACAAATATAGTCATAAAACACAAATATAAAGTTACAAACAATGCGATGTCGGGATGTGCCACACCCCCTCAAGAAAACACGTGTTTATTAAGCTGTTTATCTCACTTTACAACAGTAATTAAAATTAATTTTCAAATTTTTATCACTTATTGGGTAAGATTAAGCACATATTTACTAAAAATGAAAAAAAAACAAAAGCAAATTCTGTTTTAATGAAGGTCACGGGTCAAGTTTTTTTTTCCTTCTGTCATGTTCAGTGGAGGGTGCCACAGGCTGACCTGACTTTGGAATTTTTTTTTAGTAATAATGACTTTGCACAGAAAGTTAAAATATGCTAAATTGGCTTAGTTTACTAGTGTGCAAGCTATTATTGATACATTTTTAATAAAAAAATCATTCTGTAATTCTCATCAAAAAGCCTAGACCAGGGAAGTCAAACGTAAACATGGGTATAGTTTGAGTTGTTTAAAAACTTTAAATAAAGGACTATTAGGTGTCTAAATGGCACTGTAAGGTAGGGTATTATTAGATTGATGGTTTAGTGAAAAAAAAATGCAAATATTATGTGCCGATTTTAAGAAATCGGCCTCCTAAAAAGGTCACTGAAAGCATGTGTTTTTTTATTGTGACGTCATCGCTATTGTTACGGAAGCTGTACAGTAGTATCCTCTCGCTGCTTATATAATTGTGTTTTCTTTTCACTTGACACTCTTTTCAGCTTATTTTGCTAGCGTAATTAGACTAATTAAGCCTAATTGTGGATATTTCACTTTGCTTTTGGATTATACTATGACTCTAAAACCACAACGATCTGTTATTTTATTTTTTTTGTTGTTCCCTGGAATTAGATCTAGTAGTGAGCGTTGGTCTTTATGTGCTTATTTAGTAAAAATATTTAGGCCTAATTATTTGTTTTTAAATTTGTTATAGCTTAATTAATTTGTTTTACTTCTTATTGATTTTATAAATTTTAATTAGGCTAATTATAATATTATTTTCACTGGTCTTCGTTGATACATTTATTTAATATTAGGCTTAGTAAAGTTAATATTATTACGATTTTAGAGGCCTGATAGATAAATTAAATGATTTTAGCGTTGGGTCTAAGTTTACATTACTAATTAGTATTTAGTAAACCAAGTACGCATGGACTAGGACATGTATGTGTGTGCTGTGCCCGCGCTGTGGCGGGCGAAGCCTCTCTTGCTGACAAACCAGCGCGAGCGAGCGAGTCGTGTGTCACACTTGGTCTGTGTCGATGTTTGGAATGCATAGGCATATGCCTAATTCTCGCTCTCGGGTAATCAATTTTTATGCGCTGACATTTGAAAAATCAAATGACAAATAGACACACATCTTAATTAAATACATTTAATGTGAACTTTACAGGGTTCCCACGCAGCCGGGAAACCGGGAATTTCGATGAATAGCCGGGAAATATCTTTAAAAACCGGCATATCTTGCTTCTCAGGGTTTTTTTCCTTTCGGGTGTCGCGAGATTCGAACCTGGGTAAGTCCTATCCAATCGCTAGTCTCGCAGTGACTCTTGAACCCGTTAGGACGTATAAAACTTGTCTCGCCGGTTCTCGTGGTGCCTCTTTACCGTTGATCTGTTTTCCACCCATCACACATGCGTACATGGTACATCTATGCTAGCCCATAGGCTAGGGTTACCCATCATTGGCGTGACGTCATTTTTTTTTTCATTGTTTTTTTTTTTACGATTAGTTTAAAATTTAGTTTAGGCTACACATGGTTTTTTTTTTGGCTTATTTGAACTCGCCGTGTAGTCTAGAGATGGACCTACATAAACTGTATTATAAGGACTAGGATCGCACGCGAGTACAGTTTTGTTTAATATTGTTACCTATTTTAAGGATAACTGTTCTAGCAGAATATATAACTGTTAGCCAGTGATACTGAATTTGGGAGAAACACAGATTTAAAAAAAAAACACGAAATTTGCAAAAGCCAGCCTTTCTTGCGTTCATGAGAAAAAAATTAAAGGCTAGTGACGTCACCAACAATGTGAAATGCGTAGATGGTCACTTACAATTATTTCATGGAGTGGGGAGATAAAAAATTAACAACTGGAGTAAATAGGGCTTTCTTGAACTCACTGTGACCCCAAGTAGGCCCACGCGTTCATACCGCAATTGACGTCTTTAAGACGTGTTTTCACTGTCGAGCTAAGTCAAAAAATGTGTTATTGTTTGTCTTTATTTGTCTAATCTGTAATCACACTGTTGTGTGCTGACGAAGACCATGGGTTGAAACGTCCATAGTACTTGTAACTGTCTTTAACTTGTGAGGTAACTAATACTATCTGTTTTATTACAAATTGTTGTAAATAATGAGAGGATTTCTAGTGGAGCGCTTTCCGTAAAAACTGAACAGCCGCTAAAAACGACCAACCTCCGGGGAAAACGGACCAACCTCCTCTAAATTAATATATAATTGAGATATTTACCTTGTATATTTACATTATTATTGATTCTGGTTTCCAAAATCTTATCCCAAAATGAGGTACCCACGCTGATATTTCTATCCGCTTTTTTTAGTATCATGACATCATTGTTACGCTAGTTACCTCACAGAAACAACTAGTTTTTGTTTTTTGCGGAATGAACTGTTAAGTCTAGTATTTTAATTATAATTCAATTGTAGCGTGTGCAGAAAAAGTAAAATTGTGGAAATTATTATTGTATTTTTTTCTTCTCTGTGAGCCGACAGTAGCTGCATTGAATTTAATTTGTGACCGGTGGTTAACCTCGTCAACGCTGCGTGGTCTATTCGTCTAGATTTACATAGGCCTAATTTGTATGAAATGTTGTATAGTATTTCTAACAATGCTCGTTCAGTGGCTTTTTTCAGAGCTAGGCCTAATTAATTACGGGCGACTCTTATACTTTATTTATCGGCCGTTAACCTTTGCCATTTTTGCGTATTTTTGCCTACCTTGGTTTTGGTGTAGTTTAAAACTTTACCAAATGATAAAAGGCATTATTCTAGTACTTTAAGCCATCTGTGGATGATATGAAGGTCAAACATAAAATCTTTTACAATTGAGCTGTTAAATTTTTTTTTAATTGGACTAGAATGTACCAAATATTTATAATCAGGGATGTGTCTTTTCTAATTTTTAGCAGAAATCCGATGTTTCCATTTCAGCTGCAATTTTCCTCCGCTACTATCTTTTTCTACTCATTTTTCTACCAATTTTCAATTTTTGTCAATTTTTGACAAAGTGTTAAAAATTCGGAAAAAGCAGAAATCAAATCAACGGAAACAGCCCACACATTTATTCCACATATTCATATTTAAATAGAATATTACAGTACTTATGTCGAACAGACAATCAAATACCAGCATTTCAATTGGATGATTGTGTTAGGTGTGATCAAGATTAAATGTCGGTCAAGATTAAGAATTTTGACGGTTTTCCTAATGTTTCAGAACACAAATTTTTTAATTCCAAATTTTCCACTGATTTTCCCTAAAATAAACCGGGAGTGATCTCCACTAAATTTTCTCGAATATTCTTATATAACACTACGGGGGATGGCAACTCGTGATATAGACAATATTTTTAATCCACATGTTTAATTACTTTAACTTTTTTATAATAGAATAGAATCTCGTAGAAAAAAGAATTGCACACCAAGTGAATGCCAAACAAAATGCGTATAATACTGCTGGATATTATTAGTATTTATAAATTCACATGCATATTTTTGAGAAATCTGAAATAGCGTAAAACTACTATTTCTGGTCAACGCGAATTACTCAAAATTCAATAGAAGGCAGAGAATTATATCTTTTACTTGTAAGTGTAATTTCATTTATCTATCTGAAATAGTACTCAAATTATAGGCTTTTTGAAAAATTGGAAGAAGAAAAAGTTCCACTTCTGGTTATTAGAAATCGCTGAAAAGTTGATACGGATCTACAAACTTGATATTATACTTATATATGAAATTTCATCAACCTAGCTGTTTACAGACATACATACACACACACACATACATACACAGACATACAGACAAGATTGCAAAATTATGTTTTTTGCACAATTACAATACTTTCTCTATACTCTGTATATACAAGAAAGTAAAAATGTCTGCTTTTTTGTGGTTTAATTAAATTTAATTTGGCAAGTCCATGGTCAATGGTTATGCGCGTTGAAATTTATATGAAAAATAGCAGGGAATTTTCTGGTAAAAAAATTGTGGGAACCCTGATATCAGCTGTATTAAACAGTTAGGACAGTAACGGCGTGACATTGTTTTAATTGCCATTGAAAAAAAAGATAAAACGTATTGAGTTCTAGTCCAAAAAAAGTTTCCTCTTTTTTTATGGTCTGGTCACATCGTTTTAATACTTTTATAATTTAAAACATTATTTGCTTGATCTTTTAGTTCACTTAGGTGATGGCATGCTCTTGCATGGAGCTGGCCCTTGAAGGGGAGCGACTGTGTAAAGCTGGGGACTGCAGGATGGGTGTAGAGTTTTTTGAAGCTGCAGTGGAAGCTGGTACAGATGACCTCAAGACTTTAAGTGCTATCTATAGTCAGCTGGGAAATGCTTACTTCTACCTCCAGGATTATGCTAAAGCCTTGGAGTATCATAAACATGACCTCAATTTAGCTAGGTACCAATTGTCATTGTCTGTCCAGTCTTGTCAGTTACTGTATCTGTCAGTAAAATTATCTTGCTTAACATGTGTTTTTTAAACATCAGAACAACTAACGACAAAATTGGGGAAGCAAAAGCCTCTGGTAACCTCGGCAACACATTGAAGGTGATTGGTCGTTTTGATGAGGCCATAGTTTGTTGTCTTCGTCACCTGGAGATTTCTAGAGAAGTTGAGGACAAGGTAAGACATGTGGGCTAGGTGAGACAGGCTGTATTGGTCAAATAATGAAGGCTAGGTGAGACAGGCTGTATTGGTCAAATAATGAAGGCTAGGTGAGACAGGCTGTATTGGTCAAATAATGAAGGCTAGATGAGACAGGCTGTATTGGTCAAATAATGAAGGCTCTGATCATGAAGATTAGTGCCATTTTTACCCAATGGTACAATATTTATTACTATACAAACTGAGAATCAATCCACATTGTTTTTTTAGCTAACAGTGATACATGGTTATTGGAGAATCAGGCTGGCGTAAAATTTATTTTTTCTTCAATTGGCAGTTTTTATTAAATGGGCATGAGTGCAATCTTGTTTATTTTGTCTATTAATTTTGCCATTAAAAAAAAACCCATGAAATCTGCTGATGCCAATGTTTCTAGCATTCATTTAGAATGTGTAAGTTTAAAAAATACAGGTACCTTGGAAGAAAAGACATAACCATTCAATTGAAAATAGAGCAAACTATCATTATAGTTTCAATTTTGAAAAAAAAACTATTTTCATTTTTGTGAACTTGCAAAATAAATAAAAAAACCTATTTAATACAAGGTAAAAATTGCAATCAAAAGAGACTTTCAGTATTATTTCATAGTAACAGAAACTTCTTTTATTTTAGATATCAGCTATATTATGATATTAATTAGTACAGTATTAGTATAGCGGGGGGGGGGGGGGGTTCAAATATTTTGTCTTTAAGCAAAATATTTGCTGTTAACAGTTTTTTGATTGCCTGAATAACAACACACTTTTGGCTGAATACACACTTTATTGAACTGAGTATTAAGGAAATGCTAAAATTAAATACCCTAGATATGTTACAAATAGCAGAAATTCATCAGTGTACAGGTCTACAACTTTTTAGAGTAGGCTTCAAAGTGTGACTTAATCAGCTTATTAACTTAGTATATTAACATTAATTCTATTAACATATGCAGTTGTTTTGTATTGAGGGAGGTTCTAGAAATGTAATATTACATTATGGGATCAAGATGAGTTATACGCACAATTCTTTAAATATTAATTTTTGTTTAAAGTAAATTAAAGATTGTTAAAAAGTTAAAATCACTAAAGAAAGTTTCAGTGTTTAAAAATTTCAGTTTTGGGATTGAATGTTAGGATAAATTAGTTTTGGGATTGAATTTTTAGGATATGATTCACTTTAAAAAAATTAGTGGCACCCCTTTAAAAATGTCTGCTTTTTTGTGATTTAATTTGGCAAGTTAGTTCAATGGTTATGCACCCTGAAAATTATATGAAAAATAGCAGGGAATTTCTTGGATTAGCAGGGAATTTATTCTTGAAATAGAAGGGAATTTATTCTTGAAATAGAAGGGAATTTATTCTTGGAATAGAAGGAAATTTATACTTGGAATAGAAGGGAATTTTCTGGTCAAAAAATTGTGGGAACTAATCTGGTTGATTTAATTTTCCATCGCAGTAACTGAAACTTTCCAATTAGGCTCTTAATGTTGAAGACTTACTTTAAAAAATATTGACTTCTGTCACTATGAAACATAGTATTAGTTTATATATATTTGTGTAGTAGGGTTTATGCGCATTAGGGGTGTTAAGTTTTAGAATAACATATTATGGGGTAGAGATGGGTCTAAAATCTTCAACTAATTTTTTTTCTGAATGTTGTTAATAAGATAATAAAATAAAGCCTATTAAAGGACTGTATATTACACAAAATATGGATTGAACATCTCAAATTATAATAAAAAAAAAGTTAATTTAATAAAAACAGTTCTGTGCAACATTAAGTTTTAGGGTCTGAATTTTGGTTTCAGGATTGGTAAAATTTGTGGACTGATTTTCAGGATTGACTTAAAAAAATCATTGGCACCTCTGTTAGGTGAGACTTGTTAGGCAAGAAAGACAAATGTTTCTATATTGAACAATACACTATATTCAGTTAATTCTTCAAGGGAAAACTCTTGGGGTGGATGGGGGGGGGGGGGGTAATACGCTTCTGGCAGGAAAATTAATCGGAAACAATTATTTTTATCAGTTCTTACACAAACTTAAACTACGTCCATCTTTTTACTGAAATCATGGATTGGATTAGTAATAAAGTATATGGGTTAATTTTTATAACTCTTGACTTAAAATGCGGCTGCTGAATGAGGATTATGCAGTATTAAAAATGCCTTTTTTGCAGTGGTTTTGCCAAATAAAATTCTATAAAATATAAATTCAACCAAACGGGAAAAGTACAAAAAGTAAACGCAACTAAAATTGGTTGCTCTAGCAATATCATTTATGATTTTAAAACTTTGGCTAATCAATAGGTTTGAAAAGCTGGTTACAAATGTTTGTTGCCAGAAAGCATATTTTTAAACTAAAATTGGATATTCTACATTTGTGTAATAAGTACAAAATTATTCCGGTTTTATTAAGGCTAGAAATAATCAAACAAATACTTAAAACAAATAATTACTATAGTAATATAATATAGTAATAAAATAGTAATTTAGCAAACACTTTTATTTTTATTTGGATTATTAGTCAGGGTATGGTGGTGATAGGGGATGTTATTTTATTTAATATAAATACAATACTAGACCATAATAGCGTTGTGTATTTTATCATGGAAAGCAAATGTTGTGACTTTCATTGGTTTGCTCTCCCTGGCCATTCTGGTTGATTTCAAGTAGGGGTTGAGGTCGGTTTTTAAAAATATTTGAATTAATAAAATAATTCAAAACGCCTTTTCAACGGCTTAAATTTAATACAAAAATATGAGTGTAATCGATGGTTCTCAAACAGCTGTAAATTTTTAAAATGTAATTATAATTTTATTGCTAGCCATGGTTTAAAAAAAAAAGATTTTTCATAAAATTAGCATGATTACATAGACTTTTTAAGACAACTAATTAAATGGAGCAACTTGATGGCAGGCAGGTGGGAGAGTGGTTATGGTCTCAAGCCATGAGTAATCAATAAACATAACCTTTTGGGAGAGTGGTTATGGTCTCAAGCCATGAGTAATCAATAAACATAACCTTTTGGGAGAGTGGTTATGGTCTCAAGCCATGAGTAATCAATAAACATAACCTTTATTTCCCTAGGTTGGAGAGGCCAGAGCTTTATACAACTTGGGTAATGTGTGTCATGCCAAGGGGAAGCATCTTGGTCGTCATGGAAACCAGGATCCTGGGGAATTTGCACCAGAAGTGAAAGAATGCCTACAGAAAGCTGTTCAGTATTATGAGTGGGTGTTGTAGTAACCCAATTAAGATTTCAGTATTATGAGTGGGTGTTGTAGTAACCCAATTAAGATTTCAGTATTATGAGTGGGTGTTGTAGTAACCCAATTAAGATTTCAGTATTTTCTGATGGCAATTAGCTGTGATAGTCAAATTATCATCTTATGTGTTGTACTTGTGTTCCCATATGGTACCTTGTTCTCATAAGTCGTACCATGTTTAATTCTGTGAAGTAGAGTTCACTGGTTTCGGCATATGAAGAGATAGTGTAGTTAGCACTATGCCTAGCCGCCTTTACTTTCCCTAACGTGAGTTAGGTACCCATCAGAGTTGGGTGGACTCACTGACGGTCAATTGACTTGAACCCAGATTCGAACTCGAGACTTATGGGTTAGCAGTCCAGCTCTCTACCCCTAGATCACCCCATTACCCTGTATTCCCATCTTATTCTGAAACCTGTATTTCAGTGAAAACTTGGACCTAGTGAAAGTTCTGGGGGACAGATCAGCTGAAGGAAGAGCTTGTGGTAACCTAGGCAACACACACTATCTCCTTGGCAACTTCTCTCAGGCTATTATGTTCCATGAACAGGTAATTAGCTTCTCTTTAAAATGATTCATTTTCAGATGGAGGTGTGCCATTAGCCTCTCTTTGAAATGATTTGTGTCCAAATGAAAGTATGTCATTAGCCTCTCTTTGAAATGATTTGTGCCCAAATGAAAGTATGTCATTAGCCTCTCTTTGAAATGATTTGTGCCCAAATGAAAGTATGTCATTAGCCTCTCTTTGAAATGATTTGTTTCCAGATGAAAGTATGTCATTAGCCTCTCTTTGAAATGATTTGTGTCCAAACTAAAGTATCACCCCGCTTTAACACTTACAAAATGTATACTAGACTTGACCTACTTATACATATACTAAACATGTTATGGATATATGGAACATCTTCTGAATCATTGGGCACAAAACCATCCCTTTTTTTTGGACTGGACTAAGTTTTTGTATTCACTTGCTGAACAAAACATTCAACATGTTCTAAATGTTCAGATGAGTACACATGCGTTGAAAAGTAGTAAGCTCATGCTAATTCCTAGGCCTCAGCTGATTGCAAAATGTAACTCAAATTTACTAATCTTCAGTTTTTGAGCACACACGTTTCTAAACTTATAAGTTCTCTACTAAAAAATTGTTTTAATAAGTATCCTTTAATAAAATCCCGAATACGTTTTAATGAAAAATTTGAATGTTTATTTAACCCATTACATGCCGCCCATGGGCGCCTGAGAATCTTATTGTGTGGTACACACCACTTTGCCCATGGTCGCCCAACTATGTAAAGTACGTTTACTTACGCCTAGTAGCAGATGTCTCCCTGGTAATGAGATTTTGAAGATCCCTTTGGAAGAGGGAAAGAATAAGTTTTGTTTACGTTGTTTTATTGTGTATCATTTTCTGCAATTTTTTTTAAGTTAAGAATTTTTATTTTTTTCTAAATTACTTGCAATACAATTAGTGAAATTAAATCTAATTAAAATGCCTCTGCCGTTGAATCAGGTTTTTATTTATAATGAAACTTTTGAAAAAGAAAGTAGCTCCACGAGACCATGTTGAATTTCTTTTTAGCATTTAATTCAAATTTTTATGGAAGTAATTTTAGAAGTAATGTTTTATTTACGTTTTTCTGTGATTAGTGTTATTATTCATTTATAGTAAACTATTATGCTATTTAACCTTATAATAATAAACTTAAACCATTTTTGTGTTTAAGGTTTTTTATTATTTCAATGTAAGTGGTTATTTAAAAAATATTTTGTTTAAAAAAGTGCCGACATTAAAAAAAAGCTCTGACTTTTCACCCGGCTGTAGGGGAAGTTTAGATCCCTTGGCAAGTAAAGAGTAAATGGCATTACAATTGAGCATGAAGGGGTGACACTTGTACTGACTATAAAAACAGGCAGATAACAAGTGATACATATTTAGGTTTAAAGTGGGACAAAATTAACGTTAAGAGTTGAAGAAAAAACAAGTGTCATAGTCCCTACTCTAAAATCTAGATCCCAATTCTATTCTTAATAATAGGCTTGTGGATAGGGTCTCAGTATAGTTCTAACTGGATCTCAATATTTTGATAAGGTCTCAGTATAGTTCTAACTGGATCTCAATATTTTGATGGGGTCTCAGTATAGTTCTAACTGGATCTCAATATTTTGATGGGGTCTCAGTATAGTTCTAACTGGATCTCAATATTTTGATAAGGTCTCAGTATAGTTCTAACTGGATCTCAATATTTTGATGGGGTCTCAGTATAGTTCTAACTGGATCTCAATATTTTGATGGGGTCTCAGTATAGTTCTAACTGGATCTCAATATTTTGATAAGGTCTCAGTATAGTTCTAACTGGATCTCAATATTTTGATAAGGTCTCAGTATAGTTTTAACTGGATCTCAATATTTTGATGGGGTCTCAGTATAGTTCTAACTGGATCTCAATATTATGATAAGGTCTCAGTATAGTTCTAACTGGATCTCAATATTTTGATAAGGTCTCAGTATAGTTATAACTGGATCTCAATATTTTGATGGGGTCTCAGTATAGTTATAACTGGATCTCAATATTTTGATACGGTCTCAGTATAGTTATAACTGGATCTCAATATTTTGAATGAACTTGACAGATGCACTATTTCTGGCAGACTAATGTTTAGTCATTCAACAAAATACAAGCTGATCCTAAAGGATATAACAATCAAC
Organism: Physella acuta; assembly: GCF_028476545.2. Lineage (NCBI taxonomy): Eukaryota > Metazoa > Mollusca > Gastropoda > Physidae > Physella > Physella acuta. The sequence continues at coordinate 29,383 of NW_026731742.1, read as the reverse complement.
TGAACAAAGCAGTATGTTATAAACCGCAAATAAATATTGTATCAAAACATTCCTCTCCTCAAGTATTGAATGGTGTTTTTTAATTTTTAAACGTCTATTTCTTCTTTGGGTAATATTTGTTTGACCTGAATTTAGAAATAAAATTCTGAGAAGGTATATCAGTAAACAAAATGTTTCTCCGGTTAATTTAATAAGTATGTTCAAATAACAGCAAGCTGGGGAAATGGCTACCATTAGGTAGAAGGCGATTCTAGTGTGGGTTTAGGCTAGGGTAGTAGCAGGGAGGTTAATGTCTTACACTCTGCTAACATAATTTCAAGCTCAATTGCTGACACTCCAATAATTTCTAAAGTCTTACATATTCTTTAATTTTAGGTAATTCATTGTTGCATCGTAGGCATCATAGCTACACCATTCTCCTTTAAAATAATTTCATAACTTGCGTGCCCATAATCTCCTTTTTTTTACTTTGATTACTCTATCTATTAATTATGTAGGCCTTATGTATATAGCAGACACTCCAGGTCAAAGGTAGTGTTTTCTAAAATGTTCTATAATGTGTTATGTAAGTTTACATATTCTGTGGAGAAAATGTTTCCAGATAAAATGAACTTCTGGCTGGCTTTGTAAAGACAAGTGTAGTGTACAAGTCATGAGTGTCAGTGTCAGGAAGTGATTGTTTCAACTCATTTCTTTTCCCACTCATAAGTGTCAGTGTCAGGAAGTGATTGTTTCAACTCATTTCTTTTCCCAGTCATAAGTGTCAGTGTCAGAAAGTGATTGTTTCAACTCATTTCTTTTCCCACTCATAAGTGTCAGTGTCAGGAAGTGATTGTTTCATTTCTTTTCCCAGAGGCTTTCAATAGCCAAGGAATTTGGTGACAAGGCTGCTGAGAGGCGAGCATACACCAACTTAGGCAACGCCCACATTTTTCTTGGAGACTTCGAACATGCAGCTGATTATTACAAGTAATTAACTAATAACATCCATAATAAATAAAGATTGGACACTAAATGATTGGTTAAGCACTTGAAAAAAAAATTATAAAATATTATAATTATTATATATTTAAATTATAAAAAACATTCAGTAAAACAAAAAGCATTATCTTGGAGAATAGTTAATATTTTATTTTGTTTTTGTCTGAATTCCAAATAATCTTAATAATACATAAAAAACCTTATGAAGGTTTAACAAAAAAAAAAACTCCACCTTTTAGAAAGTTCTAGCACATTCTGGCACAACAAAATGTTTCTTTGTTAGAAAAATTCCTGCCACATTAGACAGTAAATGGTCAAACACATTCAATAATCAACTGTCAGTGCTTGGTGAAGCATTTGCCTTGTATAAACAAGATGTAAAGGTTGCTACTGTTTCTTGTAGGAAAAGTCTGCAGATAGCCAAACAACTGGGTGAACGGGCCTTGGAGGCTCAAGCCTGCTACAGCCTGGGTAACACTTACACACTGATGAGAGACTTTGAGACCTCCATCAGATACCATCAGCGCCATCTGTTGATAGCCCAGGAGTTGTTTGATCGTGTGGGAGAGGGGCGGGCTTGCCAGAGTCTGGGAAATGCCAATTGTGCTTTAGGGAATCACAAACTTGCTGTTCAGTTTGCCAGCCGACATCTGGAGATTTCTAAAGAGGTGAGCTTTGTAGAGGCTGTAAGACTGGGGCCATCATCATGTACCTACTGGGGCCATCATGTACCTACTGGGGCCATCATGTACCTACTGGGGCCATCATGTACCTACTGGGGCCATCATGTACCAACTGTAAGACTGGGGCCATCATGTACCTACTGTAAGACTGGGGCCATCATGTACCTACTGGGGCCATCATGTACCTACTGGGGCCATCATGTACCTACTGGGGCCATCATGTACCAACTGTAAGACTGGGGCCATCATGTACCTACTGTAAGACTGGGGCCATCATGTACCTACTGTAAGACTGGGGCCATCATGTACCTACTGGGGCCATCATGTACCTACTGGGGCCATCATGTACCTACTGGGGCCATCATGTACCTACTGGGGCCATCATGTACCTACTGGGGCCATCATGTACCAACTGTAAGACTGGGGCCATCATGTACCTACTGTAAGACTGGGGCCATCATGTACCTACTGTAAGACTGGGGCCATCATGTACCTACTGTAAGACTGGGGCCATCATGTACCTACTGTAAGACTGGGGCCATCATGTACCTACTGTAAGACTGGGGCCATCATGTACCTACTGTAAGACTGGGGCCATCATGTACCTACTGTAAGACTGGGGCCATCATGTACCTACTGTAAGACTGGGGCCATCATGTACCTACTGTAAGACTGGGGCCATCATGTACCTACTGTAAGACTGGGGCCGTCAAGTTTTAGGTCAGCTTTGTTTTCTCTCAGATTGGAGACCAGACTGGCTTGATGACAGCACAGATGAACCTGGCCGACCTGAAGGACATAATGGGAGATCCCTCAGGGTAGGTTGATCACACTATAATGGGGGTCTCAGGTCTCCTCATGGTAGGTTGATCACACTATAATGGGGGTCTCAGGTCTCCTCAGGGTAGGTTGATCACACTATAATGGGGGTCTCAGGTCTCCTCAGGGTAGGTTGATCACACTATAATGGGGGTCTCCTCAAGGTAGGTTGATCACACTATAATGGGGGTCTCAGGTCTCCTCAGGGTAGGTTGCTCACACTATAATGGGGGTCTCCTCAGGGTTGGTTGCTCACACTATAATGGGGGTCTCCTCAGGGTAGCAGGGGTGCCACTTTTCCGGGATATCCCGGATTTCCGGATTCGAGAATCATATTTTTTTCCCTTTCCGGATTCGCAAGATTTGATTTTGAAAATTTCCGGGTTTGCATTTTAAAAAAAAAATTTAGGTCGTTTTAAGCTTGAAAATTTTGGCATTGTAAAAATCGTTTTTATCGTCAACACTCCCGCTAATGGCCTTTTCCGAAAAAAATGAATAGTAAATGACGTCAGCAACAATCTCACGCGTGCGCCAAGGACCAAATACAAATCGGCTGCATCAGATGGGTGAGGCTGTAGACGAAACTTTTTGATGTCATTCGTGGTGTGGTTGTCTGGCTATTTATGACGATATGGGTTGGGGGTAAAACTCGCATTATTTACGTGATGTCATCAATGGGATACCGCTAGGCTGTGTAATAAAAACAACTAAAGCCCTCAAGTACTAGATCAAGCTCACTAGCATCGCCGATGGTCTTTAAAAAAAAAACCGAAAGATTTTGCTCCGATCAAATTTTTTTTTTTTTTTTTTTTTTTTTGTATTTGGTATTACCAAAAGAAAAGAAAAAACTATTTGAAGGACTATTTTATGTATTTTTACCACCTCTTACCCGCTTCTTCAAGGTCGCGCTGACCGTAAGACCTACGTCACGAGACCACGCGCAAGCACAGTCTGAGTCGTGTCTCTCGGTCAAGGCAGTTCTACAAGTACTAGCGCTGTTTAATTTTAACGTGTTTATTTTTTTAATAAGGGACTTCTTCTAGATTCAAGAAAAAAAACTAGAACTCCATCGTTTTATATCATTAAACAAAATATGTAGGCCTGCTATAATTTAGTTACACAATCTAGCAGGGTCTACATCTAATTGTTTTTTTTTACTTTGGTAAAACGTCATTGAAATGTTTAAAAAACCTTGAAGTACCGTGTCTGAGAAAATAGCCGCTATTACTGCCCCCCCCCCCCCAACCGCTTGTAAAAAAAATCAGCTTTTCACTTAGTCGGGCGGCTACATCTCTGACATGAGTATTACTAGCGTAGTTACTTCTAAAATTATTTTTTAAATTAACTTAATTCTGTTATTCCGCGATATGAACTTAAAACTTCCACAATATTTCTTCACGTCATCATGTATATCAATGGTGGGGGCGTTGGGGTCGTTCATAAATGACGTCACACTCGTAAGGGGAGGGGGGTTCGTAATTTTGTCATGAGGGGGAGGGGTTCAGATGGTGTGACATCACACTTTTGCATTATCCAAAAGCTATGTTAGAAAACGAATTTTAGCCGTTATTTCGCGTTTTAGAATATTGTTTCAATAAAGTGTAATAGGAATTGATTAAAATACTCTATGTTGACAGAGGTCAGACAAGATTTTTGGAAAATATCGTATTTTAAGAACAATTCGACTGCAATTTTTAGGGGTGGGGGGGGGGGTGTAGGCTGAGGTGTGACGTCATTTTAGAGGGCGGGGTCTGGCTTTTTGTGACAGATATGTGACCGAGGGGAGGTGGGAGGTAAAAATCTTCAAAAAAGCGTGACATCATTTATGGATGACCCCATTGGTGGTTGATTGGGAAAACAGGGTTTTAGGTTTTTGTTGTGGCTGTTAATAATTAAAGCCTTGAATAGCTACAGTAAGTCAACCCTGTATTTTAATATAGTGACAATCTTATTAGGGGTCTGCCTATAGTGCGCTTATTATTCAATAACAAGACATAGAGGTTAGCAATTGGCTGACTACACACTTTAAATCAAGCTAGGAAGTTCTCAAAAATTAAATACAGTAATGTTATAAAAGCTGGCTGGGAGGGGGGGGGGGAGTTCTACAATAGCACATTATGGGGTAGGCCTAGAGATGGGTGGGACTAACATTGTAAACTAATTTTGTTGTAAGCACAATCCTTTAAAGATTAATTTTTATTTCAAGCTTGTTACAAAGAAAATAAATCCATTTTAAAGGAATGTAAATTGAACATAATATGAATCAAATGTCTCAAAAAATAATGAAATAATAGTCCATTTTATTTTGAAATTCCGCGCGAAATTAAGTTTCAGGGTTTCAAAAATTTCAAATTTTAGTTTCAGGATTGGTAAAATTTTGGGATTCATTTTCAGGATTCACTTAGAAAATGAGTGGCACCCCTGGGGTAGGTTGATCACACTATAATGGGGGTCTCCTCAGGGTAGGTTGCTCACACTATAATGGGGGTCTCCTCAGGGTAGGTTGATCACACTATAATGGGGGTCTCAGGTCTCCTCAGGGTAGGTTGATCACACTATAATGGGGGTCTCCTCAGGGTAGGTTGATCACACTATAATGGGGGTCTCCTCAGGGTAGGTTGCTCACACTATAATGGGGGTCTCCTCAGGGTAGGTTGATCACACTATAATGGGGGTCTCCTCAGGGTAGGTTGCTCACACTATAATGGGGGTCTCCTCAGGGTAGGTTGATCACACTATAATGGGGGTCTCCTCAGGGTAGGTTGATCACACTATAATGGGGGTCTCCTCAGGGTAGGTTGATCACACTATAATGGGGGTCTCAGGTCCCTCAGGGTAGGTTGATCACACTATAATGGGGGTCTCCTCAGGGTAGGTTGATCACACTATAATGGGGGTCTCCTCAGGGTAGGTTGATCATACTATAATGGGGGTCTCCTCAGGGTAGGTTGATCACACTATAATGGGGGTCTCAGGTCCCTCAGGGTAGGTTGATCACACTATAATGGGGGTCTCCTCAGGGTAGGTTGATCACACTATAATGGGGGTCTCCTCAGGGTAGGTTGCTCACACTATAATGGGGGTCTACTCAGGGTAGGTTGATCACACTATAATGGGGGTCTCCTCAGGGTAGGTTGCTCACACTATAATGGGGGTCTCCTCAGGGTAGGTTGATCACACTATAATGGGGGTCTCCTCAGGGTAGGTTGATCACACTATAATGGGGGTCTCCTCAGGGTAGGTTGATCACACTATAATGGGGGTCTCCTCAGGGTAGGTTGATCACACTATAATGGGGGTCTCAGGTCTCCTCAGGGTAGGTTGATCACACTATAATGGGGGTCTCCTCAGGGTAGGTTGATCACACTATAATGGGGGTCTCCTCAGGGTTGGTTGCTCACACTATAATGGGGGTCTCCTCAGGGTTGGTTGCTCACACTATAATGGGGGTCTCCTCAGGGTAGGTTGATCACACTATAATGGGGGTCTCCTCAGGGTAGGTTGCTCACACTATAATGGGGGTCTCCTCAGGGTAGGTTGATCACACTATAATGGGGGTCTCCTCAGGGTTGGTTGCTCACACTATAATGGGGGTCTCCTCAGGGTAGGTTGATCACACTATAATGGGGGTCTCCTCAGGGTAGGTTGATCACACTATAATGGGGGTCTCCTCAGGGTAGGTTGATCACACTATAATGGGGGTCTACTCAGGGTAGGTTGATCACACTATAATGGGGGTCTCCTCAGGGTAGGTTGATCACACTATAATGGGGGTCTCCTCAGGGTAGGTTGCTCACACTATAATGGGGGTCTACTCAGGGTAGGTTGATCACACTATAATGGGGGTCTCCTCAGGGTAGGTTGATCACACTATAATGGGGGTCTCCTCAGGGTAGGTTGATCACACTATAATGGGGGTCTCCTCAGGGTAGGTTGATCACACTATAATGGGGGTCTCCTCAGGGTAGGTTGCTCACACTATAATGGGGGTCTCCTCAGGGTAGGTTGATCACACTATAATGGGGGTCTCCTCAGGGTAGGTTGATCACACTATAATGGGGGTCTCCTCAGGGTAGGTTGATCACACTATAATGGGGGTCTACTCAGGGTAGGTTGATCACACTATAATGGGGGTCTCCTCAGGGTAGGTTGATCACACTATAATGGGGGTCTCCTCAGGGTAGGTTGATCACACTATAATGGGGGTCTACTCAGGGTAGGTTGCTCACACTATAATGGGGGTCTCCTCAGGGTAGGTTGATCACACTATAATGGGGGTCTCCTCAGGGTAGGTTGATCACACTATAATGGGGGTCTCCTCAGGGTAGGTTGATCACACTATAATGGGGGTCTCCTCAGGGTAGGTTGATCACACTATAATGGGGGTCTCAGGTCTCCTCAGGGTAGGTTGATCACACTATAATGGGGGTCTCCTCAGGGTAGGTTGATCACACTATAATGGGGGTCTCCTCAGGGTAGGTTGATCATACTATAATGGGGGTCTCCTCAGGGTAGGTTGATCACACTATAATGGGGGTCTCCTCAGGGTAGGTTGATCACACTATAATGGGGGTCTCCTCAGGGTAGGTTGATCACACTATAATGGGGGTCTCCTCAGGGTAGGTTGATCATACTATAATGGGGGTCTCCTCAGGGTAGGTTGATCACACTATAATGGGGGTCTCCTCAGGGTAGGTTGATCACACTATAATGGGGGTCTCCTCAGGGTAGGTTGATCACACTATAATGGGGGTCTACTCAGGGTAGGTTGCTCACACTATAATGGGGGTCTCCTCAGGGTAGGTTGATCACACTATAATGGGGGTCTCCTCAGGGTAGGTTGATCACACTATAATGGGGGTCTCCTCAGGGTAGGTTGATCACACTATAATGGGGGTCTCCTCAGGGTAGGTTGATCACACTATAATGGGGGTCTCAGGTCTCCTCAGGGTAGGTTGATCACACTATAATGGGGGTCTCCTCAGGGTAGGTTGATCACACTATAATGGGGGTCTCCTCAGGGTAGGTTGATCATACTATAATGGGGGTCTCCTCAGGGTAGGTTGATCACACTATAATGGGGGTCTCAGGTCCCTCAGGGTAGGTTGATCATACTATAATGGGGGTCTCCTCAGGGTAGGTTGCTCACACTATAATGGGGGTCTCCTCAGGGTAGGTTGATCACACTATAATGGGGGTCTCCTCAGGGTAGGTTGATCATACTATAATGGGGGTCTCCTCAGGGTAGGTTGATCACACTATAATGGGGGTCTCCTCAGGGTAGGTTGATCACACTATAATGGGGGTCTCCTCAGGGTAGGTTGATCACACTATAATGGGGGTCTCCTCAGGGTAGGTTGATCACACTATAATGGGGGTCTCCTCAGGGTAGGTTGATCACACTATAATGGGGGTCTCCTCAGGGTAGGTTGATCACACTATAATGGGGGTCTCCTCAGGGTAGGTTGCTCACACTATAATGGGGGTCTCCTCAGGGTAGGTTGCTCACACTATAATGGGGGTCTCCTCAGGGTAGGTTGATCACACTATAATGGGGGTCTCCTCAGGGTAGGTTGATCATACTATAATGGGGGTCTCCTCAGGGTAGGTTGATCACACTATAATGGGGGTCTCCTCAGGGTAGGTTGATCACACTATAATGGGGGTCTCCTCAGGGTAGGTTGCTCACACTATAATGGGGGTCTACTCAGGGTAGGTTGATCACACCATAATGGGGGTCTCCTCAGGGTAGGTTGATCACACTATAATGGGGGTCTCCTCAGGGTAGGTTGCTCACACTATAATGGGGGTCTACTCAGGGTAGGTTGATCACACTATAATGGGGGTCTCCTCAGGGTAGGTTGCTCACACTATAATGGGGGTCTCCTCAGGGTAGGTTGATCATACTATAATGGGGGTCTCAGGTCTCCTCAGGGTAGGTTGATCACACTATAATGGGGGTCTCCTCAGGGTAGGTTGATCACACTATAATGGGGGTCTCCTCAGGGTAGGTTGCTCACACTATAATGGGGGTCTCCTCAGGGTAGGTTGCTCACACTATAATGGGGGTCTCCTCAGGGTAGGTTGCTCACACTATAATGGGGGTCTCCTCAGGGTAGGTTGATCACACTATAATGGGGGTCTCCTCAGGGTAGGTTGATCACACTATAATGGGGGTCTCAGGTCTCCTCAGGGTAGGTTGATCACACTATAATGGGGGTCTCAGGTCTCCTCAGGGTAGGTTGATCACACTATAATGGGGGTCTCCTCAGGGTAGGTTGATCACACTATAATGGGGGTCTCCTCAGGGTAGGTTGATCACACTATAATGGGGGTCTCCTCAGGGTAGGTTGATCACACTATAATGGGGGTCTCCTCAGGGTAGGTTGCTCACACTATAATGGGGGTCTCCTCAGGGTAGGTTGATCACACTATAATGGGGGTCTCCTCAGGGTAGGTTGATCACACTATAATGGGGGTCTCCTCAGGGTAGGTTGATCACACTATAATGGGGGTCTCCTCAGGGTAGGTTGCTCACACTATAATGGGGGTCTCCTCAGGGTAGGTTGATCACACTATAATGGGGGTCTCCTCAGGGTAGGTTGATCACACTATAATGGGGGTCTCCTCAGGGTAGGTTGATCACACTATAATGGGGGTCTCCTCAGGGTAGGTTGATCACACTATAATGGGGGTCTCCTCAGGGTAGGTTGATCACACTATAATGGGGGTCTCCTCAGGGTAGGTTGCTCACACTATAATGGGGGTCTCCTCAGGGTAGGTTGATCACACTATAATGGGGGTCTCCTCAGGGTAGGTTGATCACACTATAATGGGGGTCTCCTCAGGGTAGGTTGATCACACTATAATGGGGGTCTCCTCAGGGTAGGTTGATCACACTATAATGGGGGTCTCAGGTCTCCTCAGGGTAGGTTGATCACACTATAATGGGGGTCTCCTCAGGGTAGGTTGATCACACTATAATGGGGGTCTCCTCAGGGTAGGTTGATCATACTATAATGGGGGTCTCCTCAGGGTAGGTTGATCACACTATAATGGGGGTCTCAGGTCCCTCAGGGTAGGTTGATCACACTATAATGGGGGTCTCCTCAGGGTAGGTTGATCACACTATAATGGGGGTCTCCTCAGGGTAGGTTGATCACACTATAATGGGGGTCTCCTCAGGGTAGGTTGATCACACTATAATGGGGGTCTACTCAGGGTAGGTTGATCACACTATAATGGGGGTCTCCTCAGGGTAGGTTGATCACACTATAATGGGGGTCTCCTCAGGGTAGGTTGATCACACTATAATGGGGGTCTACTCAGGGTAGGTTGATCACACTATAATGGGGGTCTCCTCAGGGTTGGTTGCTCACACTATAATGGGGGTCTCCTCAGGGTAGGTTGATCACACTATAATGGGGGTCTCCTCAGGGTAGGTTGATCACACTATAATGGGGGTCTCCTCAGGGTAGGTTGATCACACTATAATGGGGGTCTCAGGTCTCCTCAGGGTAGGTTGATCACACTATAATGGGGGTCTCCTCAGGGTAGGTTGATCACACTATAATGGGGGTCTCCTCAGGGTAGGTTGATCACACTATAATGGGGGTCTCCTCAGGGTAGGTTGATCACACTATAATGGGGGTCTACTCAGGGTAGGTTGATCACACTATAATGGGGGTCTCCTCAAGGTAGGTTGATCACACTGGAGAGTAACTCAAATATTAGGCTCATAACCATTAATTTCCTGATGACCGCCGTATATAATCTAGTGATAAAAAACCATGACCAACGCCTCATGAAACTTTGAGAGCTAGTAGACCAAAGCCCCTGGATACCAGAAAAAATAGTGGCCCTTCCAGGAAAACTTTCTTACAAATTATTCAATGAAATAAAAAAATCCATTGTCCCTTAAGAAATGACATGATTTCATTCTGATAATTTTTTTCTTTAGGTCATTAAGTGGAGCAGACAAACATGATAGTGCCTTTGGTAAGGACTTTTTATATGAATACTTGCTTGTAAATGATGAGTTGACCTCTAACCTCTGGTTTTAAATGATGAGTTGACCTCTAACCTCTGGTTTTAAATGATGAGTTGACCTCTAACCTCTGGTTTTAAATGATGAGTTGACCTCTAACCTCTGGTTTTAAATGATGAGTTGACCTCTAACCTCTGGTTTTAAATGATGAGTTGACCTCTAACCTCTATTCATCCTGTTACCAGCCCTCTGTCTAACTAGTTCTCTTCCCTAGGGTCTCGTGCCACAGACAAGTCTAGAAGGTTCAGCATGGAGAACATGGAGCTTATGAAACTAACTCCAGACAAAAAGGTACTAACACCAACAAAAAGGTACTAACACCAACAAAAAGGTACTAACACCAACAAAAAGGTACTTACCCCAACAAAAAGGTACTAACACCAACAAAAAGGTACTAACACCAACAAAAAGGTACTAACACCAACAAAAAGGTACTAACACCAACAAAAAGGTACTAACACCAACAAAAAGGTACTAACACCAACAAAAAGGTACTAACACCAACAAAAAGGTACTAACTCCAGACAAAAAGGTACTAACTCCAGACAAAAAGGTACTTACCCCAACAAAAAGGTACTAACACCAACAAAAAGGTACTTACCCCACAAAAAGGTACTAACCCCAACAAAAAGGTACTAACACCAACAAAAAGGTAATAACACCAACAAAAAGGTACTAACACCAACAAAAAGGTACTTACCCCACAAAAAGGTAATAACACCAACAAAAAGGTACTAACACCAACAAAAAGGTACTTACACCAACAAAAAGGTACTAACACCAACAAAAATGTACTAACACCAACAAAAAGGTACTAACACCAACAAAAAGGTACTTACCCCAACAAAAAGGTACTTACCCCACAAAAAGGTACTTACCCCACAAAAAGGTACTAACACCAACAAAAAGGTACTAACACCAACAAAAAGGTACTTACCCCACAAAAAGGTACTAACCCCAACAAAAAGGTACTAACACCAACAAAAAGGTACTAACACCAACAAAAAGGTACTAACACCAACAAAAAGGTACTTACACCAACAAAAAGGTACTAACACCAACAAAAAGGTACTAACACCAACAAAAATGTACTAACACCAACAAAAAGGTACTTACACCAACAAAAAGGTACTAACACCAGCAAAAATGTACTAACACCAACAAAAATGTACTAACACCAACAAAAAGGTACTTACCCCACAAAAAGGTACTTACCCCACAAAAAGGTACTAACACCAACAAAAAGGTACTAACACCAACAAAAAGGTACTTACCCCACAAAAAGGTACTAACCCCAACAAAAAGGTACTAACACCAACAAAAAGGTACTAACACCAACAAAAAGGTACTAACACCAACAAAAAGGTACTAACTCCAGACAAAAAGGTACTAACACCAACAAAAAGGTACTTACCCCACAAAAAGGTACTAACACCAACAAAAAGGTACTTACCCCACTAAAAGGTACTAACACCAACAAAAAGGTACTAACACCAACAAAAAGGTACTTACCCCACAAAAAGGTACTTACCCCACAAAAAGGTACTAACACCAACAAAAAGGTACTAACACCAACAAAAAGGTACTTACCCCACAAAAAGGTACTAACCCCAACAAAAAGGTACTAACACCAACAAAAAGGTACTAACACCAACAAAAAGGTACTAACACCAACAAAAAGGTACTTACACCAACAAAAAGGTACTAACACCAGCAAAAATGTACTAACACCAACAAAAATGTACTAACACCAACAAAAAGGTACTAACTCCAGACAAAAAGGTACTAACTCCAGACAAAAAGGTACTAACTCCAGACAAAAAGGTACTAACTCCAGACAAAAAGGTACTAACACCAACAAAAAGGTACTTACCCCACAAAAAGGTACTAACACCAACAAAAAGGTACTTACCCCACTAAAAGGTACTAACACCAACAAAAAGGTACTAACACCAACAAAAAGGTACTTACCCCAACAAAAAGGTACTTACACCAACAAAAAGGTACTAACCCTACAAAAAGGTACTAACCCCAACAAAAAGGTACTAACACCAACAAAAAGGTACTTACCCCACTAAAAGGTACTAACACCAACAAAAAGGTACTAACACCAACAAAAAGGTACTAACACCAACAAAAAGGTACTTACCCCACAAAAAGGTACTAACACCAACAAAAAGGTACTTACCACACTAAAAGGTACTAACACCAACAAAAAGGTACTAACACCAACAAAAAGGTACTAACACCAACAAAAAGGTACTTACCCCAACAAAAAGGTACTAACACCAACAAAAAGGTACTAACCCCAACAAAAAGGTACTTACCCCAACAAAAAGGTACTAACCCAACAAAAAGGTACTTACCCCAACAAAAAGGTACTAACCCCAACAAAAAGGTACTAACACCAACAAAAGGTACTAACACCAACAAAAATGTACTAACACCAACAAAAAGGTACTAACACCAACAAAAAGGTACTAACTCCAGACAAAAAGGTACTAACTCCAGACAAAAAGGTACTTACCCCAACAAAAAGGTACTAACACCAACAAAAAGGTACTTACCCCACAAAAAGGTACTAACACCAACAAAAAGGTACTAACACCAACAAAAAGGTACTTACCCCACAAAAAGGTACTTACCCCACAAAAAGGTACTAACACCAACAAAAAGGTACTAACACCAACAAAAAGGTACTTACCCCACAAAAAGGTACTTACCCCACAAAAAGGTACTAACACCAACAAAAAGGTACTTACCCCAACAAAAAGGTACTTACCCCAACAAAAAGGTACTTACCCCACAAAAAGGTACTTACCCCAAGAAAAAGGTACTTACCCCAACAAAAAGGTACTAACCCCAACAAAAAGGTACTTACCCCAACAAAAAGGTACTAACACCAACAAAAAGGTATTAACACCAACAAAAAGGTACATGGACACTACCTCTTGTTTTCACCTACTATTTTTCATAAATATTTTTGTTATTGGGGAGGGGGGCTCTAGAGTAAGTGTAGACAGCTTTTTCATATCATTCTTGGCGTGGCTGTCTGGCTGTTAATAACAATTTGAGTGTGGGTAAGATTTGCATAATTTAAGTGACATCTTTAATAACAATTTGAGTGTGGGTAAGATTTGCATAATTTAAGTGACATCTTTAATGGACTACCACTAGGCTGTGGACAGTCTTTTTTTTTTTTGTAAAAAAAGGCAGAAATTTTATGCACATCTAATTTTTTTTCTTTATATTTTGTTTTACCAATTTATCTGGAGGACAATTTTATATTTGCAACAGAAATGCGATGTTCTCTCTATATTTTTTCTCAACTTACCAGACATTTATTGTGTGGCCATAATCAACCACCCCTAACAACTTTTTATGGTCGTGTTGACCACAAGGCTTCTGCAAGCGCTCTATTAAATATCTAATTTTAACTTGGTTATTTTTAATTACTAGGCTGTTGTTGTTTTTATCTAGATCTAGATCTTTTTAGATTTTGAAGCAAGATCTATTAATCTAATTGTTTTTTTAACTTATGCTTTAATTGTTATTAAACTTAAATGTCCTTAAAATGCTCAAATAACCTTGTGATGCCTTTCTTCAGAAAATTGTCATCCCCCCCCCCTTTTTTTTTTGTTTTATTTTCTCATTTTCTGTACATTTAAAAGCTAGTTATTATAAAGGTTTTTATATATATTTGTTTTATTTGTTAGATTGTAAAGCCAACATTTGTATTTGTTAGATTGTAAAGCCAACATTTGTATTTGTTAGATTGTAAAGCCAACATTTGTATTTGTTAGATTGTAAAGCCAACATTTGTATTTGTTAGATTGTGAAGCAGGTGAGTGGAGGTGCCAGACAAAAAGTTCACAAGTCTGCCAGTGTGGCTGTAGATATAGGAGTGGAGCAGAAGATTGCACCGGTAGGTTTACAGGTAATGTTTCATTCAATTTATGGAGGACAACAATCACTTCATGCATTAGTCATTTTATCACTGGGCAAATGACCCTACAAAAGTAGCTTTGAGCTGCCATAAGATTGAAGTCAATTGTTTGGTCATAGAATGGGTCTGGAGAAGACTTTGATGATGACGGCCTGTTTGACTTGCTGACAAGATTTCAAAGTCGACGCATTGATGACCAGCGCTGTTCTCTGAGACTGCATGACCAACCTGAGGATGATGAGAGTAAAGATGTTAGACTAGGTGGGCACTGGGGTCTGTGGGGGTGGGGTCTGTGGGGGTGGGCACTGGGGCCTGTGGGGGTGGGCACTGGGGTCTGTGGGGGTGGGCACTGGGGTCTGTGGGGGTGGGCACTGGGGTCTGTGGGGGTGGGGTCTGTGGGGGTGGGATCTGGGGTCTGTGGGGGTGGGCACTGGGGTCTGTGGGGGTGGGCACTGGGGAGGTGGGCACTGGGGTCTGTGGGGGTGGGCACTGGGGTCTGTGGGGGTGGGCACTGGGGTCTGTGGGGGTGGGCACTGGGGTCTGGGGGTGGGCACTGGGGTCTGTGGGGGTGGGCACTGGGGTCTGTGGGGGTGGGCACTGGGGTCTGTGGGGGTGGGCACTGGGGTCTGTGGGGGTGGGCACTGGGGTCTGTGGGGGTGGGCACTGGGGTCTGTGGGGGGTGGGCACTGGGGTCTGTGGGGGTGGGCACTGGGGTCTGTGGGGGTGGGCACTGGGGAGGTGGGCACTGGGGTCTGTGGGGGTGGGCACTGGGGTCTGGGGAGGTGGGCACTGGGGTCTGTGGGGGTGGGCACTCGGGTCTGTGGGGGTGGGGTCTGTGGGGGTGGGCCCTGGGGTCTGGGGGTGGGCACTGGGGTCTGTGGGGGTGGGCACTGGGGAGGTGTGGCATCTTCCCTACACCCACCCTACTACTTTTCTGTCAAAAGTTGGTTAGGAGTCGTTCGGTCTATGTTGTTCACTGACCTATTGAGTGTGCTGTGGCCACTGACTATTATAAATCACATACACCGAAAGACTAATTATTGCATCTGGATAAAATCCCGATTAAACATAGATTTCTATATTTCATGAATAATAAACTCTGAGTATAGTTATTTAAGAAGTTCTCACTTTGTGAAATAATAATGTTCTCAATCAGGCGTGTTTTTTAAAGTTGCATATGCTAAGTTTGAATTAAAATCTTGATTAGTTCATTTCTTTGAATAAATACATGCTTAATGCAAAATATATTTTTGTTTAAAAAAAAAAAAGTACTAACCTTTTGGAAGTGAAAATGTGCGTGGTAGACAGCCCTGGTTTGATGTGCGTGGTAGACAGCCCTGGTTTGATGTGCGTGGTAGACAGCCCTGGTTTGATGTGCGTGGTAGACAGCCCTGGTTTGATGTGCGTGGTAGACAGCCCTGGTTTGATGTGCGTGGTAGACAGCCCTGGTTTGATGTGCGTGGTAGACAGCCCTGGTTTGATGTGTGTGGTAGACAGCCCTGGTTTGATGTGTGTGGTAGACAGCCCTGGTTTGATGTGCGTGGTAGACAGCCCTGGTTTGATGTGTGTGGTAGACAGCCCTGGTTTGATGTGTGTGGTAGACAGCCCTGGTTTGATGTGTGTGGTAGACAGCCCTGGTTTGATGTGTGTGGTAGACAGCCCTGGTTTGATGTGTGTGGTAGACAGCCCTGGTTTGATGTGCGTGGTAGACAGCCCTGGTTTGATAGCCTGATCCACCTTTGTTACAGTGTCATCACCAGCAAGTGAGAAGTTGATGGATATGGTTGCTGGCTTTCAGGCTTCTAGAATGAATGACCAAAGAGCTAGTCTGCCTACTTTTCCTGGACTGACATCTCAAGCAGTTATAGGCCAGCTGTTGAGCAACACTGCAGAAGAGAACAGAAAAATGCCAGATGACAGTTTTTTTGAAATGCTTATGCGTTGCCAGGTAGCTTTTTACATACAGTCCAACCTTTTATTTTTATATGACCTAAGAAAATGACCAAACTCCTTTAAAATCACTTTTATTTTTTTTAAAAACTAACCAATAAAGCTTAAATGAAAACTTAAGTTTACGTAGAGATATTTGAGCATAAACTAAATTCCAAATGTTCCAGGCCACACGGCTGGAAGACCAGAGAAGCTCTTTACCCCAAGAATTGTCCGCCCCTACAGTGCCTGATGAGGATTTTCTTAGTTTAATTATGCGAGTGCAGTCAAGTAGAATAGATGAACAAAGGTCAGACTTACCACAAAGAAATACATCAGGGGCAACTACTCCAGGAAAAAAGAAGAAAAAAGGGACATAATTGTTTGTTGATGTTTTCTCTTATAATTTTAAACTAGAAATAGATATGAAGTATCATATCTACTTACTTAAGTGTTAAAGCTTTATGCAGATCTTGAGTCAGCTACCAAAACACTTGATATGACTGAGTTCAGATGTTCATTGATATATTGTCTAGATAACTGTGCTAGTGTCATTTTTGTTTCAATGCATTTTGGCAGGCCCATACATCAGTTGGATGAAATGGTTTATCCTTATTATCTAAATTTGTTATATATATGAACAAGATCTGTTAACTTTTTGCATTTATGAGCGAATTCTGTGTGGTTGACTGTTGACAAAGTAGGCTTAGAATTTATTTTACACTAACCAGTCTTAAGACTTTTGGTCATGTGACCGGTCTTGTTGACTATAATTATAAGTGCAATACATTTTAATACCTACCTGTTGAGATACACAGAAATGTGCCATTTGAACAAATGTTTTTTTATTTCACGAGTCAACTTCTGATTGTTGTAAATTGAACTGTTACACCATCACTCTGTAGAGACTTATTATTTGAATTATCTACTGGATGGAAACTTCATTTTTTAGTTTCATATATAGCCACATTTAGAATATGATTTAGAATAAATTTGACTCTAATTTATTCTCAGGCCTTTTAAAGTTGTTGTTTATCAGCCCAATCAGACACGAATTTCTCATTCCAATTCGTCATGCTTGTGAGGTCAGCACAACGGTATTTACTTTTATATCATTCAAAGGGACAGAGTGGTCTAGCGGTAGAGAGCTGGACTGCTAACCCGTAAGTCTCAAGTTCGAATCCGGGTTCAAGTCAGTAGACAGTCCCAGAGTCCACCCAACTCTAATGGGTACCTAACTCACGTTAGGGAAAGTAAAGGCGGCTGGGCATAGTGCTGACCACACTATCTCTTCATATGCCGAGGTCACAGAAACAAGTGAACTCTACTTCACTTGCCCCATAGACCGTCAGATTTGAAAAGGGAACTTTACTTTACTTACTTACATTCAAATTTGACGAGGCAGCTAAACTCACAAAAAAACTGGAATTATTTTCAAAGCCCAACAGAAATTTTTCCCACAAATTCATTGTCAGTACCTACCCAGCAAAACAACTTTTTAAAAACTCCACGTTATTGATATAAGTTAACCATAATTAAACTCCCTACACTATTGATTCTTGTAAGAAATAATTTATCAAAGGAAGAAAATTACTTAGATTTAAATTAAAAGCAGCTTTTCACAGGGAAAAATAGTTTTGTTGGGAAATTAATAAAAATTATTTTTCTTTATTATTTTCTTATTTATAGAAAACGCTAATGAGTCCATTTTTCTTCCAAAATCATGGATTGGATTATTAGAATAAATTATTTTACATCTTTTCCCATCTGCGCTTGTCTGTGGCAACTTTCTTGTCAGATCTCAGATATTTCAGCTCTTATCAGTTGTCTTTCTGCTGTGTCTCCATGTCTTGGCTTTCCTGTTTTCTTTTTCCTCAAGTTCAGTGATTCATTCAAGTTGGATCCATGACATTTCAGCTGCTTCTGCTTCTTTAACAAGTTGTCTAAGTTTTTTTTGCCTTCTTTCTCTCCTCAGGTATTTCCAGCTAATTACTGTCTGGTAATATTTGTTGCATTTCTTTCACTTTGTGTGGTTTTACTAAAGAAATATTTTAATATAATACAAACTATAGGCTACAGAAAACAAGAAGTAAATGCAACTAAAATGGCTGCGTAGTAATATTGTGACCACAATTTTAAAATTGCAAACACCAACAAAATGATAAAACACACAACTTGAAAAATTTTTTTTAATTGGACAAGCCCAGGGCCAAATATGAACACACAAGCAGTAGAAAGCAAAGAAAAAGTGGGCAAACAACTGATAAAATGTTGAACAATGTGGTTCTAGTCCATAACCTTGTTAAATTGGTTTGACACAAAACTGATCAACATCACACATGATGTAAAGTATTGTAGAAATAAAATTAAAATGAAGGGTTTGTTGCAATAAAAAAGTCTTTTTTTATTGCATAGCTTGGTTAAAAATATTTGACTTGTGCAGAAAATGTAAAAGTGAACAAAAATAATCAACATTGGCATCAAATGTATAAGTTGGACAACAAGTAACATAAGTTGAAATAGAAAAAAGGGTTTTCCAGATTTATTTTGCTTGTAAAATAAATCTGGAAAAAATGGGTTTATATAGTAAAAATAAGTAACAGTTAAAGTGTTAATCAATAACAGTGAAATATATTTGACATTTGTTTGAAATTCTCAACAAGAAGGAATGCCTTTTCATCACTGCAACATTGAATTAAACCATACTTAAGACTTGGGTTTGTAATAACAATCAAGTACTGGCTCACAAATATTATAATAACAATCAAGTACTAGCTCACAAATATTAAAGTCCTTTCCCTGGCAACATATTTGGTAAATTACACCCATACAGTTTTATAATGGGAAATTCTATTTATTCTAATTTCCTTCAACTTGGTGGATTAAACCTCAATAGTAAATTTTGTCCCCAATTTATTGAGGGGTTGGTAACAATACTGACACATTTTTAAGGTATTTAGGGCTAGGTGGCCAGGGGAAATCCCATCCATGTCATTGTCTTTGGGACAGCTGTATGCACTATAGTAATAAATCTGGAGCTCTGACTTGCATATAATGACAGTATTGTAGTCAAGTGGTCAATGATTGACTGTGGGACAACAGTTGTAATGATTTGTACTGGTATGGAGCCCATAAAGTAATTTGACATGGTCAACAAAACCAACCAAATTTCAGAGAAAAAGACCCCCACCACTAGGAATGTTGCAGGACAGTGGACACTGAGAAATTAATTTGAGAAATTGGGGATCACACATGTTCTATGGACTGTTATCCTGAGAGTTTGGTATGTAGTGACTTAAACACAACCAAATGATATCCAGAACCACAGGGAATAGTTTTAGTTGGTCTTAGTGTACCAGTGGATGATGGTGACATTGGACCAACAAGTGATCAATCTGATCTATTGGATGTAGAAGATAAAGAACCTGAAGACACCACTAGTTCAATGTCCAGTAACTCTAATGATGTCATCCCAGTAACTTAACTGACATGTCTAACTATTTATACAGTGCTAAACAGAAAATAATAATAAAATTATTAAAATGAAGCTGAAGGGGAAAGTGGAGCAAGAGAAATCAACATAACTGAAAAAAAAACAACCAAAGTAACAGTGTGGTACTAGCAATCTAGAACATTACCTTAACTGCAAATTCACATTGACAACAATGACACTAGCAATCAGGCTGATGCTATATTTAGTTCCATTAGGAATATTTTTGAGTTATTCTTTAGAAATAGGGTAAGGTATTATGTTTCTGGAGAGAGTGGAGTAGATTTATCAAAGCACACCATAAAAATAAGAAAAAAAATACTGGAGGCATGGGACTCATGTAATTATACATTGAGATGATGGCTTACAATGTATTGGCAAAAGAACTGTTCTCTGCCAGCAAAAAAAAAAAAATATTTTTCCATTCAAAAGGAGAATTGTATGAGCAAAAAAATAGCATCTCTGGGGCTGTTACACATAGTTGCCAGGGAAAGATACTTGAAACTTATTTTTGAATGGATTTAGTTTTAACACATCTGCTAGATATTTTTTGTTTATCTGTTACAAATAATGACTGAATGTCTATAGCTTTACTATTGTTCAATACAAAAAACAACTAGATTTTAAATCTTCACCACTGAAGGCACAAACGTTTCTTCATGACAGTTACTGACTTAGTCACAAACATCACTACAGCAACAACGATATGCTGGCATTGAATGAAAATGTAAAGATAAAATCTTAAACATTATCTTAAAGCGAGGTAGTGAAAACTAAATTGGAAACCTTTTAATGCATAATCATAAACAAAAATTGAATATTAACTACTAATTTTACAGTAATCTAACCACAACTTACTTTAAGATCTTTTTTTGTGTCTAAAATTATCATTTTTAACAGAAAAACCTTAAGTAATGTAATATACAAATACACAACAATAAAAAAAATTTACTTAGCAGATTCTAAAAATTGAAGAAGAAAAAAGTTACCAACAACTCTAAACTCTTTAAATAAAACAACAGTATTACTGGCAATACTATCATAATAACTTTTTCACAAAAAAATGTCTGCTTTAAAAATATGTCAAGCATTTTGGCTAATTGAGGTTTATATGACAGTAACATACCTAAAATGGAACAAAGTTCTGTGATGTGACTTGGCCAAATTACCTCAACCTGTTGTTATTCTCTTTTGGATACTTAAACTAAAATATGGTTTATGCAGTATGTGTGGTATGCTTACTAATTAAACTCAATGAAATTTTGAAATAAAGATATTTAGACCAGATAGAGTTGTACATAAAAAGTACATTTCTAAAAATAAATGTTTTTTTAATTTATATTTAAACAAAGAATGCTCATGCATATACAGATTCACACACAAGTAGGCCACACATCAACTCCTAATGTGCTATTGCAAATCCATACACTAATTTTAATATACATTTATACAGATAGATATAAGAACACAAAACTTTTGCGATACAATTTAACAGAAATGAAACATTAATATGAACAGTACCATATGGCCAGAACTCTTGCTAATAGAGAACAAGTGTAAAGGCACAATTCGTTTAATTCATTGATGGCAAACACCTTTAAGATATACAATAATAAATGTGAGTACATTTTACTTTTGGCTGTTTGATTTTAGAATCATTGCTAAACTATGAATCATTCACATTTTTTGGTGGTAAACTTTAGGACTAAAAATTAGTTAGGGTGCTAAAAATGAAAGAAAAAAAGATGAAATTATTTTACAGCAGGTAATATAAACAATGATTACTTAAATATTCAAAAATTATAGCAAGGTATAAAACATTCACAAATAAGCCATGTTTATGTTTAAGGGGCATGCAGAAAATAGTTTTAAAGAAGTAAATGGAATTTCAAAAATTGGTGGTGGGTATGAAGTGTAGTCCCCTATTTTCTAAATAAGTTTTATTTTAATTGACCAAAACTTATCAGCAGTGTTTATTTAACCAGCATGATAACTAAGATTTACTTATACAATACAACTAATAGTCAACTCATTTCATGTTGTTTCTATTATTACATTAACTATATTAAGCTAAGCTTTAGTAAAATGCAATATAAAAATTAGAAACAGTATAATAAAAATTTAAATATGGCACAAATAAATTTGTAAAGTTCATAAAAATGTGTGTTTTTTTTAAATAAAAATTTGATCAACATAAAGGTTACTAGAATTGTGGTTTGCAACATTTTTATTAATATGATCACCTACTTACAAATTAATGTTCAGTTAGCCATTCCAATAGTTTTTATAATCACTGTTTAATCAGGGCATAAAAAATAGGAGGCCTCAATAATTCAGATGTAATTATTTGCTTGTGTTAATGTATAAATGTCTTAGTAAAATTTTAATTGTGTAGGCTAAGACATGAAACAATCTGGTGTGTTTACAATATTTGATGTATCAATATAAAGGGTTTTATTTTAATGCTACCACAATTAAGCATTTATTTTTATATCTTATGCGCTTTTACAACAGAAGGGGGGGGGGGAGAAAGAGGAAATTGTTTAAACATTATTGAATTGAGAGATTAAAACTTTTTAAACATGATACATAAAGTAACCTTTTGAATGGGCTGATTCTAAAATTTTATAAAGTAATTTAAATTTCATAAAATGACCAGGAATGATACTCTGTAGTCTTGTTAGAAACCTAACTTAAAAAAATTGAGTCAAGGGAAGCTATTCAAATTATACGAACCAATTGCAATTAAATTTAATCTGTGTTATGTCCCTTTGTTAGAACATTCGTTTAAGGGCTTTTTTTTCTAAAACAAAATTGCCAAACCAGTCTATTATGAGAAAGATCGCGAATAGGACAATGAGCTAGTCATGAGTTATTTCTGTGCATAACTATTATAAAATTGCCTGACTAATTATTGTAGACTAACTGCTGATTTGTTTTCCTCAAGTTAAATTGTACTTTTTAAAGTGCTGCTTCAAAGTCTCGGAGTGCTCCTTGTTTACGTCTTGACTGCCAGAGATTCCCGCCTTTTTCTTTTTACTTCCCCTCCGCTTGAATACATTCTTAATGCTCTGGAAGGGGTTGGATTCGGAAGATGATTTCGGTGGACTTTGGCTTGGTGTAGCGGGTGCAGGAGTTGGCGTGTTCCCGCTAGTAGCCGATGGCGCGCTTGATGACGGCACAGTAGGTACGTCCTTGGCCAGCAAATCTACGCTGGGTAGAGAGTGGGGCCGCTCCCTGAAACTCTTTGAAACATGCTCGGACACAGTGGGCAGAGCGTGAGGAACAGAACGCGACTTTGAGAGCTCATTAAAGCCGTAGCTGGAGGGCCTGTGGTTGCTTCTGTCACCCATGTTGACTAGCGATGACGTTGACGAGTGAACCGAGTTTGGGAGATCGGGGGAGTTGATCTCGTCACCAAAACAACTGTCGGGACTCTCCTGTTGGTTCTCGTCCACGTCTCGGAGGCCGAACGGGTAGTCGACTAGACTTCTGCACCTCTCTTTGCGCTCGAAATTACGAAGTGAGCTGTTCCTGCCAACTAGATTCTCCTGACTGCTATAGCGAAGTCCACCCTCATCCAATGGCTCCAGCGGCGCGGAAGAGTACAGTTCAAGGCTACTTTTGTGGCGCCTCAAACGTTCCTTCATAGCACTAAAGCGCACCTTGCTGGAAACTTTTTCAACATTCTTCGTTTTATTTCCGCGAAGAACAACTTTATTCCCATGATCTCGAATAGAAACGTCACCGGGCTCTTGATGTTCTGCCTTAGTGACGCCGTTATCTGTTGCATAACCTTGGCTGATGACCTGCAGCAGACGGTCATTTTTCTCCGCCAAGTCTTCAATAGCTGCCTTCTGTCGCCGGATGACGTCATCTTTATCTTGCAATAGCTCCAGGATTTCTCCATGTTCGCGCTTGATTTGACCCTCGAGAAGAAGAACCCGCGACAAGAACTGTCTCATCAGCTGCTCATGCTGTGCCTGCAGCTTCTTCATCTCGTTGTCTCGGCGCCGGAGTCTGGCCCGGAGCGATGTCGTCAGAACATTGGCTTCAGCTTGCTGGGCATGCGCATGCGCCTGTAGGCGTGTCATGGCTTCTGTTTGGATATGCAGCTGAGCCTGAAGTCTATCAATCATCAACTGAGGCGAGACCTGACAAAGAGATATTTGAAATCAAGTGAAAACGAAAACAACTTGAAGAATTTTTTGTACATTTCCTGTTAAACGTGAAATCTGTTGTATAATTTGATTTCTCCGCCTGTCAATGCGGAAGCTTGCGATCAAAATTTCAACCACTTCTACAGAACCGATTTGTTCTCAAACTTTAAAACGTAGGTCCCGTTAACAATGCATTGTAGCGCGAAATTCGACATAATAAATAAGACGTAGAATTGTATACATTAATTTAAAGATAAATATATAAATTACCAAAAACCTTTGCGCCTTCAAACCCCCCCCCCCCCCCCCCCCCCCCCAGAGAGTAAAC